>NC_091062.1:119625559-119870559 GCF_000393655.2 Nicotiana sylvestris | reverse complement strand
ATATATATAAGCTATATATATATATATATACATATATTAATTGATACAAGTCGAGACGTTTTAATTTATTGTTAATATATATATATATATATATATATATATATATATATATAAAAGCTATATTCGATATAATATTAACTAATGCACTAATACTTAGTGCATAGTATAGTATAGTATAGTATAATATAGTATAATATAGTATATATATATATATATATATATATATATATATATATATATATATATATACAATTTACTCCAATATATATAGGGACGGGTTCTTTTAGGTATTAAAACGTTTCGACTTATATCAATTAATATATATATATATATATATAAGCTATATTCGATATAATATTAGGTATGTATATATAAGAACATGAAGCACTCGGAACACAGGGACGGGTTCTTTTAGGTATTGATACACTTGTAAATTGATTCATCGACTTATAACCTACTCATATGCATGTATATATATTAACAATAAATAAAAATGTCTCGACTTATATCAATTAATATATGTATATATATATTTATAGCTTATATACTATATATATATATATATATATAGCTATATTCGATATAATATTAGCTAATGCACTAATACTTAGTGCATAGTATAATATAGTATAGTATATATACTAAGTGTATTATATATCAAGGTATATTCGATATATATAGTATAATATAGTATATATATATATATATATATATATATATATATATATATATATATATATAAGAATATGAAGCTCTCGTAACACAGGGACGGGTTCTTTCAGGTATTGATAAACTTGTAAATTGATTTATTGACTTATAACCTACTCATATGCATATATATATATATATATATATATATATATAAAAGCTATATTCGATATAATATTTGCTAATGCACTAATACTTAGTGCATAGTATAGTATAATGTATTATATAATACACTATACTATATATATAGTATATATATATATATATATATATATATATATATATATATATATATATATATATATAAAAGTTATATTCGATATAATATTAGCTAATGCACTAATACTTAGTGCATAGTATAATATTGTATATATATATAAGAGTATTATATATCAAGGTATATTCGATATATATAGAATAATATAGTATATATATATATATATATAAGAATATGAAAAGCTCGTAACACAGGGACGGGTTCTTTTAGGTATTGATACACTTGTAAATTGATTTATTGACTTATAACCTACTCATATGCATATATATATATAAATATATATATATATATATATATATATAAAAGCTATATTCGATATAATATTAGCTAATGCACTAATACTTAGTGCATAGTATAGTATAGTATATATACTAAGTGTATTATATATCAAGGTATATTCGATATATATAGTATAATATAGTATATATATATATATATATATATATATATATATATATATATATAAGAACATGAAGCGCTCAGAACACAGGGACTGGTTCTTTTAGGTATTGATACACTTGTAAATTGATTCATCGACTTATAACCTACTCATATGCATGTATATATATTAACAATAAATTTAAACATCTTGACTTATATCAATTAATATATATATATAATATTTTTTAAAATATTATATATTTATTTATATATGTATATATATATATATATATATATATATATATATATATATATATATAGCTTAAATTGAATTAAAATCCTAAATTTATACTACATATGTACATAATTTTAAATTGAATTAAAAGTAATTTAATTTTTTTAGAAATAGCGTCCAACTTTGGTCGCTATTTTGTTCAAAATGTCAAAACTTATTTTGCTACCAAAATAGCGACCAAAGTTGGTCGCTATTTTTAATTCCAGTGTCAAAATCGGGTTTTCCCTCCCATTCTTTCAAAAAAATTCCCCACAATCTCTCTTTTCTCTCTCACACTCAACCCCCCTCCCCCTCCGACTCCCAGCAGCAGCGGCGCCACCAACGCCACCAACGACCACCGACGGTAGCAGCTCCACCGCCGGCGACCTCCATTCCCAAGGTAGGTTTCTTTCTCCTTTCTTTGTTTTTTTCGAAATACAATGATTTTGTTTAATTTATTCATGTTAGGGTTCAAAGTTAATTTCTCCATATTAGGGTTTAATTTCTCCATATTAGGGTTTAATTTCTCCATGTTAGGGTTCAAAGTTAGCTCAACCACATTAGGTTTCAATGTTATATATTATTTGCATTTTTTAGGGTTCTTATTAATACATTTAGTCCAAAATATTTAGTTTTACCTACTAATTTGGGGAAGAAATTGTTTGAAGAGAAGAAACCCTAAGAGTTGCACCTTTAGGATTATGTATTGGAATTTTAGTTTATAAATTAAAATTTTAGGATATGACTTGAACTTTTGTGGATATGAGTTGAACCTTTAGGATATGAATTGAACCTTTAAGATATGAATTGAAATTTTTGGTTTATGTATTGGAATGTTAGCTTATAAATTAAAATTTTAGGATATGACTTGAACTTTTGTGGATATGAGTTGAACCTTTAGGATATGAATGGAACATTTAGGATATGAATTGAACCTTGAGGATATGAATTGGAATTTTAGTTTATAAATTAAAATTTTAGGATATGACTTGAACTTTTGTGGATACGAGTTGAACCTTTAGGATATGAATTGAACCTTTAGGATATGAATTGAATTTTTTGGTTTATGTATTGGAATGTTAGTTTATAAATTAAAATTTTAGGATATGACTTGAACTTTTGTGGATATGAGTTGAACCTTTAGGATATGAATGGAACATTTACGATATGAATTGGACTTTTAGTTTATGTATTGGAATTTTAGTTTATAAAATAAAATTTTAGGATATGACTTGAACTTTTGTGGATATGAATTGAACCTTTAGGATATGAATTGAACCTTTAGAATATGAATTGGACTTTTAGTTTATATATTGGAATTTTAGTTTATAAATTAAAATTTTAGGATATGACTTGAACTTTTGTGGATATGAGTTGAACCTTTAGGATATGAAATGAACCTTTAGGATATTAGTTTATGTATTGGAATTTTAGTTTATAAATTGAAATTTTAGGATATGACTTGAACTTTTGTGGATATGAGTTGAACCTTTAGGATATGAATTGAACATTTAGGATATGAATTGGACTTTTAGTTTATGTATTGGAATTTTAGTTTATAAATTGAAATTTTAGGATATGACTTGAACTTTTGTGGATATGAGTTGAACCTTTAGGATATGAATTGAACCTTTAGGATATGAATTGGACTTTTAGTTTATGTATTGGAATTTTAGTTTATAAATTGAAATTTTAGGATATGACTTGAACTTTTGTGGATATGAGTTGAACCTTTAGGATATGAATTGAACCTTTAGGATATGAATTGGACTTTTAGTTTATGTATTGGAATTTTAGTTTATAAATTGAAATTTTAGGATATGACTTGAACTTTTGTGGATATGAGTCGAACCTTTAGGATATGAATTGAACCTTTAGGATATTAATTTACGTATTGGAATTTTACTTTATAAATTGAAATTTTAGGATATGACTTGAACTTTTGTGGATATGAGTTGAACCTTTAGAATATGAATTGAACATTTGGGATATTTGTTTATGTATTGGAATTTTAGTTTATAAATTAAAATTTTAGGATATGACTTGAACTTTTGTGGATATGAGTTGAACCTTTAGGATATGAATTGAATATTTAGGATATGAATTGGACTTTTATTTTATGTATTGGAATTTTAGTTTATAAATTGAAATTTTAGGATATGACTTGAACTTTTATGGATATGAGTTGAACCTTTAGGATATGAATTGAACCTTTAGGATATGAATTGGACTTTTAGTTTATGTATTGGAATTTTAGTTTATAAATTGAAATTTTAGGATATGACTTGAACTTTTATGGATATGAGTTGAACCTTTAGGATATGAATTGGACTTTTAGTTTATGTATTGGAATTTTAGTTTATAAATTGGAATTTTAGGATATGACTTGAACTTTTGTGGATATGAGTTGAACCTTTAGGATATGAATTGAATCTTTAGGATATGAATTGGACTTTTAGTTTATATATTGGAATTTTAGTTTATAAATTGAAATTTTAGGATATGACTTGAACTTTTGTGGATATGAGTTGAACCTTTAGGATAAGAATTGAACCTTTAGGATATTAGTTTATGTATTGGAATTTTAGTTTATAAATTGAAATTTTAGGATATGACTTGACCTTTTGTGGATATGAGTTGAACCTTTAGGATATGAATTGAACCTTTGGGATATTTGTTTATGTATTGGAATTTTAGTTTATAAATAAAAATTTTAGGATATGACTTGAACTTTTGTGGATATGAGTTGAAAGTTTAAGATATGAATTGAACATTTAGGATATGAATTGGACTTTTAGTTTATGTATTGGAATTTTAGTTTATAAATTAAAATTTTAGGATATAACTTAAACTTTTATGGATATGAGTTGAACCTTTAGGATATGAATTGGAATTTTAGTTTATAAATAGAATTTTTAGGATATGACTTGAACTTTTGTGGATATGCGTTGAACCTTTAGGATATGAATTGAACTTTTAGGATATGAATTGAAATTTTTGGTTTATGTATTGGAATTTTAGTTTATAAATTAAAATTTTAGGATATGACTTGAACTTTTGTGGATATGAGTTGAACCTTTAGGATATGAATGGAACATTTAGGATATGAATTGGACTTTTAGTTTATATATTGGAATTTTAGTTTATAAATTAAAATTTTAGGATATGACTTGAACTTTTGTGGATATGAATTGAACCTTTAGGATATGAATTGAACCTTTAGAATATGAATTGGACTTTTAGTTTATATATTGGAATTTTAGTTTATAAATTAAAATTTTAGGATATGACTTGAACTTTTGTGGATATGAGTTGAACCTTTATGATATGAAATGAACCTTTAGGATATTAGTTTATGTATTGGAATTTTAGTTTATAAATTGAAATTTTAGGATATGACTTGAACTTTTGTGGATATAAGTTGAACCTTTAGGATATGAATTGAACCTTTAGGTTATGTATTGGAATTTTAGTTTATAAATTAAAATTTTAGGATATGACTTGAACTTTTATGGATATGAGTTGAACCTTTAGGATATGAATTGAACCTTTAGGATATGAATTGGACTTTTAGTTTATGTATTGGAATTTTAGTTTATAAATTGAAATTTTAGGATATGACTTGAACTTTTGTGGATATGAGTTGAACCTTTAGGATATGAATTGAACCTTTAGGATATGAATTGGACTTTTAGTTTATGTATTGGAATTTTAGTTTATAAATTGAAATTTTAGGATATGACTTGAACTTTTGTGGATATGAGTTGAACCTTTAGGATATGAATTGAACCTTTAGGATATTAGTTTATGTATTGGAATTTTACTTTATAAATTGAAATTTTAGGATATGACTTGAACTTTTGTGGATATGAGTTGAACCTTTAGAATATGAATTGAACCTTTTGGATAATTGTTTATGTATTGGAATTTTAGTTTATAAATTAAAATTTTAGGATATGACTTGAACTTTTGTGGATATGAGTTGAACCTTTAGGATATGAATTGAATATTTAGGATATGAATTGGACTTTTATTTTATGTATTGGAATTTTAGTTTATAAATTGAAATTTTAGGATATGACTTGAACTTTTATGGATATGAGTTGAACCTTTAGGATATGAATTGAACCTTTAGGATATGAATTGGACTTTTAGTTTATGTATTGGAATTTTAGTTTATAAATTGAAATTTTAGGATATGACTTGAACTTTTGTGGATATGAGTTGAACCTTTAGGATATGAATTGAACCTTTAGGATATGAATTGGACTTTTAGTTTATGTATTGGAATTTTAGTTTATAAATTGAAATTTTAGGATATGACTTGAACTTTTGTGGATATGAGTTGAACCTTTAGGATATGAATTGAATCTTTAGGATATGAATTGGACTTTTAGTTTATGTATTGGAATTTTAGTTTATAAATTGAAATTTTAGGATATGACTTGAACTTTTGTGGATATGAGTTGAACCTTTAGGATATGAATTGAACCTTTAGGATATTAGTTTATGTATTGGAATTTTAGTTTATAAATTGAAATTTTAGGATATGACTTGAACTTTTGTGGATATGAGTTGAACCTTTAGGATATGAATTGAACCTTTAGGATATTAGTTTATGTATTGGAATTTTAGTTTATAAATTAAAATTTTAGGATATGACTTGAACTTTTGTGGATATGAGTTGAACCTTTAGGATATGAATTGAACATTTAGGATATGAATTGGACTTTTAGTTTATGTATTGGAATTTTAGTTTATAAATTGAAATTTTAGGATATGACTTGAACTTTTGTGGATATGAGTTGAACCTTTAGGATATGAATTGAACCTTTAGGATATTAGTTTATGTATTGGAATTTTAGTTTATAAATTGAAATTTTAGGATATGACTTGAACTTTTGTGGATATGCGTTGAACCTTTAGGATATGAATTGAACCTTTAGGATATGAATTGAAATTTTTGGTTTATGTATTGGAATTTTAGTTTATAAATTAAAATTTTAGGATATGACTTGAACTTTTGTGGATATGAGTTGAACCTTTAGGATATGAATGGAACATTTAGGATATGAATTGGACTTTTAGTTTATGTATTGTAATTTTAGTTTATAAATTAAAATTTTAGGATATGACTTGAACTTTTGTGGATATGAATAGAACCTTTAGAATATGAATTGAACATTTGGGATATTTGTTTATGTATTGGAATTTTAGTTTATAAATTAAAATTTTAGGATATGACTTGAACTTTTGTGGATATGAGTTGAACCTTTAGGATATGAATTGAATATTTAGGATATGAATTGGACTTTTATTTTATGTATTGGAATTTTAGTTTATAAATTGAAATTTTAGGATATGACTTGAACTTTTATGGATATGAGTTGAACCTTTTGGATATGAATTGAACCTTTAGGATATGAATTGGACTTTTAGTTTATGTATTGGAATTTTAGTTTATAAATTGACATTTTAGGATATTAATTGAACTTTTATGGATATGAGTTGAACCTTTAGAATATGAATTGAACCTTTAGGATATGAATTGGACTTTTAGTTTATGTATTGGAATTTTAGTTTATAAATTGGAATTTTAGGATATGAGTTAAACCTTTAGGATATGAATTGAATCTTTAGGATATGAATTGGACTTTTTAGTTTATATATTGGAATTTTAGTTTATAAATTGAAATTTTAGGATATGACTTGAACATTTGTAGATATGAGTTGAACCTTTAGGATAAGAATTGAACCTTTAGGATATTAGTTTATGTATTGGAATTTTAGTTTATAAATTGAAATTTTAGGATATGACTTGAACTTTTGTGGATATGAGTTGAACCTTTAGGATATGAATGGAACATTTGGGATATTTGTTTATGTATTGGAATTTTAGTTTATAAATAGAAATTTTAGGATATGACTTGAACTTTTGTGGATATGAGTTGAAAGTTTAAGATATGAATTGAACATTTAGGATATGAATTGGACTTTTAGTTTATGTATTGGAATTTTAGGATATGACTTGAACTTTTATGGATATGAGTTGAACCTTTAGGATATGAATTGGAATTTTAGTTTATAAATAGAATTTTTAGGATATGACTTGAACTTTTATGGATATGCGTTGAACCATTAGGATATGAATTGAACTTTTAGGATATGAATTGAAATTTTTTGTTTATGTATTGGAATTTTAGTTTATAAATTAAAATTTTAGGATATGACTTGAACTTTTGTGGATATGAGTTGAACCTTTAGGATATGAATGGAACATTTAGGATATGAATTTGACTTTTAGTTTATATATTGGAATTTTAGTTTATAAATTAAAATTTTAGGATATGACTTGAACTTTTGTGGATATGAATTGAACCTTTAGGATATGAATTGAACCTTTAGAATATGAATTGGACTTTTAGTTTATATATTGGAATTTTAGTTTATAAATTAAAATTTTAGGATATGACTTGAACTTTTGTGGATATGAGTTGAACCTTTATGATATGAAATGAACCTTTAGGATATTAGTTTATGTATTGGAATTTTAGTTTATAAATTGAAATTTTAGGATATGACTTGAAATTTTGTGGATATGAGTTGAACCTTTAGGATATGAATTGAACATTTAGGATATGAATTGGACTTTTAGTTTATAAATTAAAATTTTAGGATATGACTTGAACTTTTATGGATATGAGTTGAACCTTTAGGATATGAATTGAACCTTTAGGATATGAATTGGACTTTTAGTTTATGTATTGGAATTTTAGTTTATAAATTGAAATTTTAGGATATGACTTGAACTTTTGTGGATATGAGTTGAACCTTTAGGATATGAATTGAACCTTTAGGATATTAGTTTATGTATTGGAATTTTAGTTTATAAATTGAAATTTTAGGATATGACTTGAACTTTTGTGGATATGAGTTGAACCTTTAGGATATGAATTGAACCTTTAGGATATTAGTTTATGTATTGGAATTTTAGTTTATAAATTGAAATTTTAGGATATGACTTGAACTTTTGTGGATATGAGTTGAACCTTTAGGATATGAATTGAACCTTTAGGATATTAGTTTATGTATTGGAATTTTAGTTTATAAATTGAAATTTTAGGATATGACTTGAACTTTTGTGGATATGAGTTGAACCTTTAGGATATGAATTGAACATTTAGGATATGAATTGGACTTTTAGTTTATGTATTGGAATTTTAGTTTATAAATTGAAATTTTAGGATATGACTTGAACTTTTGTGGATATGAGTTGAACCTTTAGGATATGAATTGAACCTTTAGGATATGAATTGGACTTTTAGTTTATAAATTTAATTTTTAGGTTATGACTTGAACTTTTGTGGATATACGTTGAACCTTTAGGATATGAATTGAACCTTTAGGATATGAATTGAAATTTTTGGTTTATGTATTGAAATTTTAGTTTATAAATTAAAATTTTAGGATATGACTTGAACTTTTGTGGATATGAGTTGAACCTTTAGGATATGAATGGAACATTTAGGATATGAATTGGACTTTTAGTTTATGTATTGGAATTTTAGTTTATAAATTAAAATTTTAGGATATGACTTGAACTTTTGTGGATATGAATTGAACCTTTAGGATATGAATTGAACCTTTAGAATATGAATTGGACTTTTAGTTTATATATTGGAATTTTAGTTTATAAATTAAAATTTTAGGATATGACTTGAACTTTTGTGGATATGAGTTGAACCTTTAGGATATGAATTGAACCTTTAGGATATTAGTTTATGTATTGGAATTTTAGTTTATAAATTGAAATTTTAGGATATGACTTGAACTTTTGTGGATATGAGTTGAACCTTTAGGATATGAATTGAACCTTTAGGATATTAGTTTATGTATTGGAATTTTAGTTTATAAATTGAAATTTTAGGATATGACTTGAACTTTTATGGATATGAGTTGAACCTTTAGGATATGAATTGAACCTTTAGGATATGAATTGGAATTTTAGTTTATGTATTGGAATTTTAGTTTATAAATTAGAATTTTAGGATATGATTTGAACTTTTGTGGATATGAGTTGAACCTTTAGGATATGAATTGAATCTTTAGGATATGAATTGGACTTTTAGTTTATGTATTGAAATTTTAGTTTATAAATAGAAATTTTAGGATATGACTTGAACTTTTATGGATATGAGTTGAACCTTTAGGATATGAATTGAACCTTTAGGATATGAATTGGAATTTTAGTTTACAAATTTAATTTTTAGGTTATGACTTGAACTTTTGTGGATATACGTTGAACCTTTAGGATATGAATTGAACCTTTAGGATATGAATTGAAATTTTTGGTTTATGTATTGGAATTTTAGTTTATAAATTAAAATTTTAGGATATGACTTGAACTTTTGTGGATATGAGTTGAACCTTTAGGATATGAATGGAACATTTAGGATATGAATTGGACTTTTAGTTTATGTATTGGAATTTTAGGTTATAAATTAAAATTTTAGGATATGACTTGAACTTTTGTGGATATGAATTGAACCTTTAGGATATGAATTGAACCTTTAGAATATGAATTGGACTTTTAGTTTATATATTGGAATTTTAGTTTATAAATTAAAATTTTAGGATATGACTTGAACTTTTGTAGATATGAGTTGAACCTTTAGGATATGAAATGAACCTTTAGGATATTAGTTTATGTATTGGAATTTTCGTTTATAAATTGAAATTTTAGTATATGACTTGAACTTTTGTGGATATGAGTTGAACCTTTAGGATATGAATTGAACATTTAGGATATGAATTGGACTTTTAGTTTATAAATTAAAATTTTAGGATATGACTTGAACTTTTATGGATATGAGTTGAACTTTTAGGATATGAATTGAACCTTTAGGATATGAATTGGACTTTTAGTTTATGTATTGGAATTTTAGTTTATAAATTAAAATTTTAGGATATGACTTGAACTTTTGTGGATATGAGTTGAACCTTTAGGATATGAATTGAATCTTTAGGATATGAATTGGACTTTAAGTTTATGTATTGGAATTTTAGTTTATAAATTCAAATTTTAGGATATGACTTGAACTTTTGTGGATATGAGTTGAACCTTTAGGATATGAATTGAACCTTTAGGATATTAATTTATGTATTGGAATTTTACTTTATAAATTGAAATTTTAGGATATGACTTGAAAATTTGTGGATATGAGTTGAACCTTTAGGATATGAATTGAACATTTAGGATATGAATTGGACTTTTAGTTTATAAATTAAAATTTTAGGATATGACTTGAACTTTTATGGATATGAGTTGAACTTTTAGGATATGAATTGAACCTTTAGGATATGAATTGGACTTTTAGTTTATGTATTGGAATTTTAGTTTATAAATTAAAATTTTAGGATATGACTTGAACTTTTGTGGATATGAGTTGAACCTTTAGGATATGAATTGAATCTTTAGGATATGAATTGGACTTTAAGTTTATGTATTGGAATTTTAGTTTATAAATTCAAATTTTAGGATATGACTTGAACTTTTGTGGATATGAGTTGAACCTTTAGGATATGAATTGAACCTTTAGGATATTAATTTATGTATTGGAATTTTACTTTATAAATTGAAATTTTAGGATATGACTTGAAATTTTGTGGATATGAGTTGAACCTTTAGGATATGAATTGAACATTTAGGATATGAATTGGACTTTTAGTTTATAAATTAAAATTTTAGGATATGACTTGAACTTTTATGGATATGAGTTGAACCTTTAGGATATGAATTGAACCTTTAGGATATGAATTGGACTTTTAGTTTATGTATTGGAATTTTAGTTTATAAATTGAAATTTTAGGATATGACTTGAACTTTTGTGGATATGAGTTGAACCTTTAGGATATGAATTGAACCTTTAGGATATTAGTTTATGTATTGGAATTTTAGTTTATAAATTGAAATTTTAGGATATGACTTGAACTTTTGTGGATATGAGTTGAACCTTTAGGATATGAATTGAACCTTTAGGATATTAGTTTATGTATTGGAATTTTAGTTTATAAATTGAAATTTTAGGATATGACTTGAACTTTTGTGGATATGAGTTGAACCTTTAGGATATGAATTGAACCTTTAGGATATTAGTTTATGTATTGGAATTTTAGTTTATAAATTGAAATTTTAGGATATGACTTGAACTTTTGTGGATATGAGTTGAACCTTTAGGATATGAATTGAACATTTAGGATATGAATTGGACTTTTAGTTTATGTATTGGAATTTTAGTTTATAAATAGAAATTTTAGGATATGACTTGAACTTTTGTGGATATGAGTTGAACCTTTAGGATATGAATTGAATATTTAGGATATGAATTGGACTTTTATTTTATGTATTGGAATTTTAGTTTATAAATTGAAATTTTAGGATATGACTTGAACTTTTATGGATATGAGTTGAACCTTTAGGATATGAATTGAACCTTTAGGATATGAATTGGACTTTTAGTTTATGTATTGGAATTTTAGTTTATAAATTGAAATTTTAGGATATGACTTGAACTTTTGTGGATATGAGTTGAACCTTTAGGATATGAATTGAACCTTTAGGATATGAATTGGACTTTTAGTTTATGTATTGGAATTTTAGTTTATAAATTGGAATTTTAGGATATGACTTGAACTTTTGTGGACATGAGTTTAACCTTTAGGATATGAATTGAACCTTTAGGATATGAATTGGAATTTTAGTTTACAAATTTAATTTTTAGGTTATGACTTGAACGTTTGTGGATATACGTTGAACCTTTAGGATATGAATTGAACCTTTAGGATATGAATTGGACTTTTAGTTTATGTATTGGAATTTTAGTTTATAAATTAGAATTTTAGGATATGACTTGAACTTTTGTGGATATGAGTTGAACCTTTAGGATATGAATCGAATCTTTAGGATATGAATTGGACTTTAAGTTTATGTATTGGAATTTTAGTTTATAAATTCAAATTTTAGGATATGACTTGAACTTTTGTGGATATGAGTTGAACCTTTAGGATATTAATTTATGTATTGGAATTTTACTTTATAAATTGAAATTTTAGGATATGACTTGAAATTTTGTGGATATGAGTTGAACCTTTAGAATATGAATTGAACCTTTGGGATATTTGTTTATGTATTGGAATTTTAGTTTATAAATTAAAATTTTAGGATATGACTTGAACTTTTGTGGATATGAGTTGAACCTTTAGGATATGAATTGAATATTTAGGATATGAATTGGACTTTTATTTTATGTATTGGAATTTTAGTTTATAAATTGAAATTTTAGGATATGACTTGAACTTTTATGGGTATGAGTTGAACCTTTAGGATATGAATTGAACATTTAGGATATGAATTGGACTTTTAGTTTATGTATTGGAATTTTAGTTTATAAATTGAAATTTTAGGATATGACTTGAACTTTTATGGATATGAGTTGAACCTTTAGGATATGAATTGAACCTTTAGGATATGAATTGGACTTTTAGTTTATGTATTGGAATTTTAGTTTATAAATTGGAATTTTAGGATATGACTTGAACTTTTGTGGATATGAGTTGAACCTTTAGGATATGAATTGAATCTTTAGGATATGAATTGGACTTTTAGTTTATATATTGGAATTTTAGTTTATAAATTGAAATTTTAGGATATGACTTTAACTTTTGTGGATATGAGTTGAACCTTTAGGATAAGAATTGAACCTTTAGGATATTAGTTTATGTATTGGAATTTTAGTTTATAAATTGAAATTTTAGGATATGACGTTAACTTTTGTGGATGAGTTGAACCTTTAGGATATGAATTAAAATTTTTGTGTATGAATTGAACTTTTAGGATATGAATTGAAATTTTTGTGTATGAATTGAACTTTTAGGATATGAATTGAGCCTTTAGGATATGAATTGAACTTTTGTGGATATGAATTGAAATTTAGGATTGCGGGAGGATTTTATAGAAGGGGTTGATGACTTTATTAGACATGCAATGCAACTTCCACCATGAATAACTTAGACACAGTACCTGACATAGTGTACCTTTAATTGTTGTTTTCATTAGCGACAATGATGATGAGAAGACAATGACATGTGTTTCAAATACTAATGGTGTAGGTAGGAATTTAACATTTCCTAAATTGATAAAAGAAAAGGTTATAGATGAATTCTCTACTTCATTTTCCAAGAGGAAGTAGAGAATTCCTCTATAACCTCTTCTTTTATCAGCTTGGGAAATGTTAAATTCTTACCTACACCATCACTGTTTGAAACACATGCCATTGCCTTCTCATCATCATTGTCGCTAATGAGAACAACAATTGATCAAAGACACACCCTGTCGGGTACTGTATCCAAGTTACTCTCTGTATCTAAGTTCATCCCGAGTAATAGTACCACGAGGATAATCACCAAAGCCACCAGACAACTTTATGATGCCAATAAAGTAAGATGAGTTATTCAATGAGACTCTTATTGTAAAGAAGAAGAAAGAGACTGATCTAGAAAGGTGGGTCGAGGGTCGAGCCTCGACTATACATGTAAGTTTTTTACTTTTCATTAAGTATTTTGATTTACTTTTATATAAATTTTGAAATACTAATTCAATATAATTTTTCTTATAGGTTCGCTTCACAGCTGATGTGGGGGAATTCATACGCAGTCAGCCACCTAATGAGTCGGGCGAGACAATCCAACTTTCGGATGAGGATGCTGAAAGAACACTCCTTGAGTACTTTATATACTTTGAACTAGACAATAGAACCAGTTTTCGAATGGGCTTGTAATAAGCGTTAACTTAGTTTTGTTAGCTTAATGTGTTAGTTCTATTGAACTTTATACTTTGTTGCTTTTTATTGTTGTTGTTGTTGTTGTTTATTGTTGTTGGTTTTGTTGTCATAAAATGCATGTTTAGGATTTTTGGTAAGCTGGTGTCACGACCCGTATTTCCCACCATCGGGTGTCGTGATGGCGCCTACTATAGGAGCTAGGCAAGCCAAATATTTAAAACACCTTTCCTGCTTTCTTTCATACAATATAATAAACGAGACAAAATTTAAGTGGAAGACTTTAAATCTAAAGCAACTGAAAACCAAAAGTGCGGAAGTTTAATACACATCACTACCCAAGGTCTGGTGTCACTAGCCCACGAACTACTACAGAATACTACAAACAATGTCTGAAAGGAAATACATCATGTTTGTCGGATACAAGATGAACAAATGAAAAACATGGAAAGGGGCTTCGGCCTGCGAACGCCAGCTAGGCTACCTCGAGAGTCCCTGGACTAAAAATAGCTCCCAGAAGTCCTACTGCTGTGCTCCGTAAGCAGCTCCCTGATCTACGCACAAAATGCACAGAGTGTAGCATCAGCACAACCGACCCCATGTGCTGGTAAGTGCCTGGCCTAACCCCGACGAAGTAGTGACAAGGCTAAACAGGACCTACCACAATTAACCTGTACAGGTATATATACAAGTGCAAGAAAACAATAACAAGATAATACAAAGTAAATCTAGGAGGGGACATGCTATCGGCGAGTAACAGATAAAAATGAAATATCGAAAATAAACAGAAGAAACTCCGGTTCCCATGATATATATATATATATATATAGTGGACGGCGTGCCACACGATCCCATAATATCATATATAAGTGGACGGCGTGCCACACGATCCCATAATATCATATATAAGTGGGCGGCGTGCCACACGATCCCATAATATCATATATAAGTGGGCGGCGTGCCACACGATCCCATAATATCATATATAAGTGGACGGCGTGCCACACGATCCCATAATATCATATAAAAGTGGACTACGTGCCACACGATCCCATAATATAATTCGAAACATCTGATTTTGTAAAGAGAGTCCCATTAGGGGAAATCAACAACATATCACTCTAACCCAGCAAGGGTACAACTAACAGCCCAACATATCCCGACAATGGAGAGTATATATATTAGTCTACACATCCCGACAAGGGAGTAATCACGACACATTCTCTTTTTAAATCCCTTCTTCCTCAATTAACACATTCATGTTCGAGCTAACGCTCCAAAATTACACCGATCACAATTTTACCCCAACCGTTCACATTAAATGAAACTCATCAAATAAACAAGGAGATTGTGTCACGTTATTCGAATTAAAAGCAATTAAGACTCACCGTCATGCTAGACTCCGATGCATAGATAACCGTCACCATGCCTATACACCGTACTCCACATTAGCAAGTAGCAGATAACATCCTAATCCTATTCCCTCAAGCCAAAGTTAGAACAAACACTTACCTCGAATGCTCCAAACTCAACTCACGCTTCTAGTATAGCTTTACCTCTTGATTCCACCACCAATCCGCTCGAATCTAGTCATAAGTTACTTAATCACATTAATAATTACTAAATGAATCATCCCCAATGCATGAAAATAGATTTTTCAAGGTTTTTCCCAAAAAGGTCAAAAATACCCCCGGACCCACGTGGTCGAAACTCGAGGTTCGGACCAAAACCCGGTTACCCATTCCCCCATGAATCCAAATATATGATTTGTTTTTAAATCGGACCCCAAATTGAGGTCCAACTTCTCAATTTGTAGAAAACCTAGGTTCTACCCAAAACACCCAATTTTCCCCATGAAAATCTTTGATTTGAAGTTGAAATTATGTTAAAAGATGTTAAGGAATAAAGAAATTAAGTTAGAAATCACTTACCAATCGTTTTGGAGAAGAAAAGTTGTTTGGAAAATCGCCTCTTAGGTTTTGGGTTTTGAAAGGTGGGTAAAATGACTAAAAATCCCGAGTTTATATATATGCTGGGGGCTGGCGCAGATCACGCGGAAATGCACCGCGGCCGCGCCGAGGGAGGGAAGAAGTGGGCTCTCTGAACCCACCCAGCGCGTACCGCACTGATTTGGAGGGCGGCCGCGCTGGTCGACCTGGCTACCGACCCTCTGAACTCCCACCCCGCGGACCGCACAGAAAAGCACTGCGGCCGCGTGGCTGCCAGCGCGGAAACGGCCGCGGCCGCGCTGGGCCTGCAACACCTGAACCTGCATTTTTTAAGTATAAGACCTCCCGGGCCCCACACAAAACTCACTCGAGCCTTGGGGCTCCAAACCAAACATACATATGATCTTAAAAAACATCTTACGGTCTCATTTGTGCGATCAAATCGCCAAAATAACATCATATACATAGAATCAAGCCTCAAAACACATGATTTTCTTTCAACTTTCATAAAACTCCAATTCCCCATTTTAAGTCCGAAACACGTCATATGACATCCGTTTTTAGCCAAACTTTACAGATAGTGCTTAAAACATATTTAAGACTCGTACCGGGCGTCGGAACCGAAATACGAGCCCGATACCACAATTTTCTGATTAATTTCCTTCTTTATTTTCCTTAATTAATTTCAGAAAATAATTTCACACAAAATTTCATTTCTCGGTTTTGGGACCTCGGAATTTAATTCCGGGCACACGCCCAAGTCCCATATTTTTCAACGGACCCTCCGGGTCTGTTTACCTTAAATGTTGACCGAAGTCAATATTATGCATGTTAATATCAAAATCCATCAAATTTTTCACATGATTCACATATTCTAACATAAAAACTTTCCGGCTACGTGCCCGAACTGTGCACGCAAATCGAGGCAACAAAAAGCGAGGTTTTCAAGGCCTCGGAAGCGCGGAACAAGGAAGAACTACGGTGATGACCCTTTGGGTCGTCACATTCTCCAACTCTAAAACAATTGTTCGTCCTCGAACGGACAAAAGAAAGAAGTACCTGAGTTGGGAAATAGATGAGGATAATGGCCCCGCATATCGGATTCGGACTCCCAGGTCGATGCCTTAGGAGGCTGACCTCTCCACTGAACACGCACCGAAGGAAAACTCTTCGACCTCAACTGTCGAACCTACCGGTCTAGAATAGCCACCGGCTCCTCCTCATATGACAGATCCTTGTCCAATTGGACAGTGCTAAAATATAACACGTGCGATGGATCTCCGCGATACTTCTGGAGCATAGATACATGAAACACGGGATGCACAACTGACAAGCTAGGTGGCAAGTAAAGTCTATAAGCCACCTCTCCCACACGATCAAGAATCTCAACTGGACCGATGAACCTAGGGCTGAGCTTGCCCTTCTTCCCAAATCTCATCACGCCCTTCATAGGTGATACACGGAGCAATACCCGCTCCCCAACCATGAAAGCAACATCTCTGACCTTGCGGTCTACATAACTCTTTTGTCTCTATTGAGCTGTACGAAGTCTATCCTGAATAATCCTGACCTTGTCCAAGGCCTCCTGAACCATATCCGTACCTAATAATCGAGCCTCTCCCGGCTCAAACCATCCAATCGGAGACCGACATCGCCTACCATACAACACCTCATACAGAGCCATCTGAATGCTGGACTGGTAGCTGTTGTTGTAGGCGAACTCTGCTAAAGGCAAAAAGTGGTCCCACGAGCCTCCAAAATCAATGACACAGGCTCGGAACATGTCCTCAAGAATCTGAATAGTCCTCTCGGACTGACCATCCGTATGGGGATGAAATGCTGTACTCAACTCAACCTGGGTGCCCAACTCTCGCTGAACTGCTCTCCAGAAATGCGAGGTAAACTGCGTACCCCGATCCGAAATGATAGATAGCAGCACCCCATGAAGGGGAACAATCTCCCTGATATAAATCTCGGCTAACCTTTCAGACGAATAGGTGGTTGCAATAGGAACAAAATGCGCTGACTTGGTTAGCCTATCAACAATGACCCAAACTGCATCAAACTTCTTCGGAGTCATCGGAAGCCCAGTAAAGAAATCAATCGTAATCCTCTCCCACTTCCACTCAGGAAGTGCAATCCTCTGAAATAGACCACCAGGTCTTTGATGCTCATACTTAACCTGCTGACAATTCAAACACCGAGCCACGTGCGCAATGATGTCTTTCTTCATCTTGCGCCACCAATAGTGCTGCCTCAGATCCTGATACATCTTCGCGGCGCCCGGGTGAATAGAATACCGAGAACTGTGGGCCTCCGCTAAGATCAACTCTCGAATCCCATCAACATTGGGCACACAAACTCGCCCCTGCAATCTCAATACGCCATCATCATCTAAGGTTACTTTCTTGGCACCTCCACGCTGCACCTTGTCTCTCAAGACACACAAATGGGGATCATCAAATTGCTGATCACGGATACGCTCCAATAACGAAGAACGAGCGACCGTGCAAGCTAATACTCGACTACGCTCAGAAATGTCCAACCTCTCAAACTGATTGGCCAAAGCCTGAACGTCCAAAGCAAGCGGTCTCTCACCGAACGGAATATAAGCAAGACTGCCCATACTGGCTGACTTCCTACTCAAGGCATCGGCCACCACATTGGCCTTTCTCGGGTGATATAAGATAGTGATGTCATAATCTTTCAACAATTCCAACCACCTCCTCTGCCTCAAATTCAACTCCTTTTGCTTGAACAAATACTGAAGACTCTTATGATCCATGAACACCTCACACGCCACACCATACAGATAGTGCCTCCAAATCTTCAATGCGTGAACAATGGCTGCCAACTCCAAATCATGCACTGGATAGTTCTTCTCATGAACCTTCAACTGCCTCGAAGCATAGGCAATGACCTTGCCATCCTGCATCAACACTGCACCAAGTCCAATACGAGATGCATCACAATAGACTGTATAGGGCCCCGAACCTGTGGGCAAAACCAACACTGGTGCCGTGGTCAGAGCTGCCTTGAGCCTCTGAAAGCTCGCCTCACACTCATCTGACCATCTGAACTGGGCACCTTTCTGGGTCAATCTGGTCATAGGGGCTGCAATGGATGAAAACCCCACCACGAACCGACGGTAGTAACCTGCTAACCCCATGAAACTCCGAATCTCCGTAGCTGAAGCTGGTCGAGGCCAGTTCTTGACTGCCTCTATCTTCTTCGGGTCTACCTGAATACCTGCTGCTGATACGACATGACTAGGAATGCAACCGAACTCAACCAAAACTCGCGCTTCGAGAACTTAGCATACAACTGACTATCCTTTAGGGTCTGAAGGACCACTCTGAGGTGCTGCTCATGCTCCTCCTGACTGCGGGAGTATATAAGAATATCGTCAATGAAGACTATCACGAACAAGTCCAAATAAGGTCTGAACACTCGGTTCATCAACTCCATGAACGCTGCTGGGGCATTAGTCAATCCAAATGACATGACCAAAAACTCATAATGCCCATACCGAGTGCGAAATACTGTCTTAGGGACATCAGACGCCCTAATCCTCAGCTGGTGGTAGAGATCTCAAATCTATCTTTGAAAACACCCTCGCACCCTGAAGCTGGTCGAATAAATCGTCGATCCTCGGCAATGGGTACTTGTTCTTAATCATCACCTTGTTCAATTGCTAGTAATCAATGCACATCCTCATCGAACCATCCTTTTTCTTCACAAATAGCACCGGTGCGCCCCAAGGTGAAACACTAGGTCTAATGAAACCCTTCTCAAGCAAATCCTGAAGCTGGCTGTTTAACTCTTTCAATTCTGGCGGCGCCATACGATACGGCGGAATGGAAATGGGCTGAGTGCCCGGAGCCAGATCAATACAAAAATCAATATCCCTGTCGGGTGGCATGCCCGACAGGTCTGAAGGGAAGACCTTGGGAAACTCCCGAACAATAGGAACAGAATCAATAGACGAGGCTTCAGCGTTGGAGTCGCGAACATAAGCCAGATAAGCTAGACACCCCTTCTCGACCATGCGTCGAGCCTTCACATAAGAAATAACGCTGCAAGAAGAATGATCAGGAGTCCCTCTCCATTCTAAACGTGGCAAATCCGGTAAGGCTAAGGTCACGGTCTTGGCATGACAATCCAAGATCGCATGATATGGGGACAACCAATCCATCCCTAATATGACGTCGAAATCCACCATATCCAAGAGCAACAAGTCAACACGAGTCTCAATACCCCTGAATACCATAACACATGAACAGTGAACCCGGTCCACCACTATAGAATTCCTCACTGGTGTAGACACATATACAGGAATACTCAAGGCCTCACTAGGCATAACCAAATAGGGTGCAAAATAGGATGACACATATGAATATGTAGATCTGGGATCAAATAGCACAGAAGCATCCCTATCACAGACCAGAATAGTACCTGTAATCACAACATCTGATGACTCAGCCTCTGGCCTGGCTGGCAAGGCATAACAACGGGGCTGGGCCCCACCTCCCTGAATCATATCCCTAGGACGATTTGCTGCTGACTGACCCCTACCTCTAGAGGTCTGAGCTCCACCTCTAAGACCTCTACCTCCACCTCTTTGTCCTCTACCCCCGCCTCT
Organism: Nicotiana sylvestris; assembly: GCF_000393655.2. Classification (NCBI taxonomy): domain Eukaryota; kingdom Viridiplantae; phylum Streptophyta; class Magnoliopsida; order Solanales; family Solanaceae; genus Nicotiana; species Nicotiana sylvestris. The sequence goes on along the minus strand of NC_091062.1, from coordinate 119,849,492 downwards.
AGCTGGCTGGGTAGGCTGTGGGGCAACTGGTGCCTGGATCATCGGACGAGGACCCTGCTGCTGCGAGCTGCTGGAAGCTCGATGGCAATATTTGGCAATGTGACTCACTTCGCCGCAAGTATAACAAGCCCTAGGCTGCTGAGAATAACGAAGTGGTGGTGCACTGATAGGTGCTCATGGTGAACTGAAGAGCTGCTGGTCAGAATACTGCGGCTGAGAAGCACGACCACCTGGTGTACCATGAGAAGCCTGGAGAGCTGACTGAAAGGGCCTCGAAGGATGGCCTCTACCATAAGAATCCCTACCTCCAGACGAGGTACCACTGAATCTACCAGAATGACGGGGCCTCTTATAAGACCCATGACCACCTCCCTGAGCAAGTGCCATCTCTATTCGGCGGGCACCATCTGCCGCCTCCTGAAATGAAATCTCACTACCGGCACTCATGGCCATCTGAACACGGATCAGTTGGGCCAATCCATCAATAAACCTCCGCACCCTCTCTCTATCGGTGGGGAGTATCACAATGGCATGATAAGCAAGATCAATGAACCGGGTCTCATACTGGGTGACCGTCACAGGACCCTGTTGGAGACACTCAAACTGCCTGCGAAGAGCATCTCGTTGAGTAACTGGAAGAAACTTCCCCAGAAATAACTCTGAAAACTGATCCCAGGTCAATGATGGCGACCCTGCTGGCCTGGCTAAACAGAAATCCCTCCACCAAGTCTTGGCGGATCCTGCCAGGCGAAAAGTGGCGAAGTCGACCCCATTGGTCTCTACAATGCCCATAGTCCGTAGAACCTCATGACAGCTGAATATGAAATCCTGAGCATCCTCTGAGGGGGTGCCACTATATGTGGTTGTGAAGAGCTTGGTGAAACGATCAAGCCTCCACAAAGCATCCGCGGACATAGCCTCACCATCGCTAGACTGAGCCGCAATACCTGGCTGGGCTGCCACAGCTGGCTGAACTGCCACGGCTGGCTGAACTGCTGGAACCTGAGCCTGAGGAGCTACCGGCTCTGGAGTACGAGTATCGGGAGTCTGAACTCCTCCCCCAGCCTGAGATATGGCTGGAGATACGGGAAGCAAACCCGCTCCAGAAATGCCCTCCATAAAGCCTACCAGCCGGACCAAAGCGTCCTGAAGCACTGAAGTGGCTATGAAACCCTCTGGGACTTGAGCTGGGCCCACTAGAGCTGCTGGAGCTGGGACCCCTTCGTCGTAGTCAACACGAGGCTCCACCTCTATGACTGTCGCTCGGGGCAGAGCTCTGCCCCGGCCCCGGCCTCGGCCTTGCCCCCTGCCCCTGATAGGAGCTGCTGCTGGGGGCTCAGGCTGCTGCGCAGTAGAAGAGGAAGCACGTGTCCTCGCCATCTGCAAAAGAACAGAGTGGAAAGACAATCAGTACTTGAGAAATAGAATCGCACTACAAGAATGAACAAGGTGAAGTTTTCCTAACTCAGTAGCCTCTGCGGGATAAATACAGACGTCTCCGTACCGATCCCTCAGACTCTACCGAGCTGTCCGTGAGTTGTGAGACCTAAGTAACCCAGGGCTCTGATACCAACTTGTCACGACCCGAATTTCCCACCATCGGGTGTCGTGATGGCGCTTACTATCGGAGCTAGGCAAGCCAAATATTTAAATCACCTTTCCTGCTTTCTTTCATACAATATAATAAATGAGACAAAATTTAAGCGGAAGACTTTAAATCTAAAGCAACTGAAAACCAAAAGTGTGGAAGTTTAATACACATCACTACCCAAGGTCTGGCATCACTAGCCCACGGACTACTACAGAATACAACAAACAATGCCTGAAAGGAAATACATCATGTTTGTCGGATACAAGATGAACAAACGAAAAACATGGAAAGGGTCTTCGGCCTGCGAACGCCAGCTAGGCTACCTCGAGAGTCCCTGGACTAAAAATAGCTTCCAGAAGTCCTATTGCTGTGGTCCGTAAGCAGATCCTTGATCTGCACACAAAATGCACAGAGTGTAGCATCAGCACAACCGACCCCATATGCTGGTAAGTGCCTGGCCTAACCCCGACGAAGTAGTGACGAGGCTAAACAGGACCTACCACAATTAACCTGTACAGGTATATATACAATTGCAAGAAAACAATAACAAGATAATACAAAGTAAAGCTAGGAGGGGACATGCTATCGGTGAGTAACAGATAAAAATGAAATATCGAAAATAAACAGAAGAAACTCCGGTTCCTATGATATATATATATAGTGGACGACGTGCCACACGATCCCATAATATCATATATAAGTGGACGGCGTGCCACACGATCCCATAATATCATATATAAGTGGACGGCGTGCCACACGATCCCATAATATCATATAAAAGTGGACGGCGTGCCACACGATCCCATAATATAATTCGAAACATCTGATTTTGTAAGGAGAGTCCCATTAGGGGAAATCAACAACATATCACTCTAACCCAGCAACGGTACAACTAACAACCCAACATATCCCGACAAGGGAGAGTATATATATCGGTCTACACATCCCGACAAGGGAGTAGTCACAACACATTGTCTTTTTAAATCCCTTCTTCCTTAACTAACACATTCATGTTCGAGCTAACGCTCCAAAAGTACACCGATCACAATTTTACCCCAACCGTTCACATTATATGAAACTCATCAAATAAACAAGGAGATTGTGTCACGTTATTCGAATTAAAAGCAATTAAGACTCACGGTCATGCTAGACTCCGGTGCATAGATAACCGTCACCATGCCTATACACCGTACTCCACATTAGCAAGTAGCAAATAACATCCTAATCCTATTCCCTCAAGCCAAAGTTAGAACAAACACTTACCTCGAATGCTCCAAACTCAACTCACGCTTCTAGTATAGCTTTACCTCTTGATTCCACCACCAATCCGCTCGAATCTAGTCATAAGTTACTTAATCACATTAATAATTACTAAATGAATCACTCCCCATGCATGAAAAATAAATTTTACAAGGTTTTTCCCAAAATGGTCAAAAACACCCCCCGGACCCACGTGGTCTAAAACTCGAGGTTCGGACCAATACCCGATTACCTATTCTCCCCCGAATCCAAATATATGATTTGTTTTGAAATCAGACCTCAAATTGAGGTCCAACTTCTCAATTTGTAGAAACATAGGTTCTACCCAAAACACCCAATTTCCCCCATGAAAATATTTGATTTGAATTTGAAATCATGTTAAAAGATGTCAAGGAATAAAGAAATTGAGTTAGAAATCACTTACCAATCGTTTTGGAGCAGAAAAGTTGTTTGGAATATCGCCTCTTAGGTTTTGGGTTTTGAAAAGTAGGTAAAATGACTGAAAATCCCGAATTTATATATATGTTGGGGGCTGGCGCGGACCGTGCGAAAACGCACCGCGGCCGCGCCGAGGGAGGGAAGAAGTGGGCTCTCTGAACCCACCCAGCGCGGACCACACTGATTTGGTGCGCGGCCGCTCTGGTCGACCTGGCTACCGACCCTCTGAACCCCCACCACGCGGACAGCACAGAAAAGCACTGCGGCCGCGTGGCTGCCAGCGCGGACCGCGCGGAAACGACCACGGCCGCGCTGGGCCTGCAACACTTGAACATGCATTTTTTTAAGTCTAAGACCTCCCGAGCCCCACTCAAAACTCACCCGAGCCCTCGGGCTCCAAACCAAACATACATATGATCTTAAAAACATCTTACGGTCACATTTGTGCGATCAAATCACCAAAATAACATCATATACATAGAATCGAGCCTCAAAACACATGATTTTCTTTCAACTTTCATAAAACTCCAATTCCCCATTTTAAGTCCGAAACACGTCATATGACGTCCGTTTATAGCCAAACTTTACAGATAGTGCTTAAAACATATTTAAGACTCGTACCGGGCATCAGAACCAAAATATGAGCCCGATACCACATTTTTCTGATCAATTTCCTTCTTAATTTTCCTTAATTAATTTTAGAAAACAATTTCACACAAAATTTCATTTCTCGGGCTTGGGACCTTGGAATTTAATTCCGGGCACACGCCCAAGTCCCATATTTTTCTACGGACCCTCCCGGACCGTTGAATCACAGGTCCGGGTCCGTTTACCCAAAATGTTGACCGAAGTCAATATTATGCATGTTAATATCAAAATCCATCAAAATTTTCATATGATTCACATATTCTAACATAAAAACTTTCCGGCTACGCGCCCGAACTACGCACGCAAATCGAGGCAACTAAAAGCGAGGTTTTCAAGGCCTCGGAAGCACGGAACAAGGAAGAACTACAGTGATGACCCTTTGGGTCGTCACAGCTGGCAGGTGGTGTAGCTGCCAAAACAGGCATTTTCTGGCAAAAATATACCAAGAAAAGCGACCAACTTTGGTCGCTCATTGGTCACTTTTCCCTTAAAAAAACAATTTTCTTAGTAATAGCGACCAACCTTGGTCGCTATTTAACCCAGATTTCTCAAAAGCGACCAACTTTGGTCGTTATTCTATTTAAAAAAATAATAATTTCTGGAAATATAGCGACCAAAGTTGGTCGCTTATAATTAAAAAAAAATTATTTCTTGAAGTTAGCGACCAACTATGGTCGCTTATTTTTTTTTAAAAAATAAATTAATAAAAAAGTGACCAATCTTGGTCTCTATTTTCCAGATTTTAAAATATATTATTTGGATTAGAGACAAAAGTTGGTCGCTTTTTTATGATTAATAATAAATAAATAAATAACGTATTTTACATTTAGAGACCAACTTTGGTCGCCAAAATTATATTATTAAAATAATAAAGCGACCAAAGTTGGTCGCTATAGTCTTTACCCGGAATATTTGGTCCTTTTACCTTAGAGACCAAAGTTTGGTCCCTAAAATAAAGGGATCAGCAATATTGCGACCAGGCATGTTTGGTCGCTTTTTGGTCGCTTTTAGGCCTATAAGCGACCAACTTTGGTCGCTTTTTACCGGATTTCTAGTAGTGTACTAATCCTAGAAACCAGAGTCACAAGTACATGAGCGACTAGAATGCTACAAATAATGTCTGAAATGAAATACAATTGTCCAAAACAAAATAAACAGGGAACAAGATAGGAAGGGAACTTCGGAGACTGCAAACACTATGAAGCTCTACCTCAAGTCTCCTAAATAGATCAGGCCCGAATAATCTCCACTATGAACCGCTAGGACCAAATTTGGGATGTGCACAATAAGTACAAAAGTATAGTATGAATACAATCGATTCTATGTACTCCGTAAATGTTCAGCATAACCTCGTTGAAGTAATGACTTGACTATAAGAATACACTTATTATAAATCAATACAAATAATAAATAGAAGACAACAAAATATAAAAAACGGATAAACTCATAAGAACGGGATCAGAAGTTCAACTAACAGAGGCCCCCAGAATAACATCATCTTGTAATCTCATATCACAGTACATAAAATAGAACACCACAACTACAAATAGTTACAACACATTATTTCCCGTTGCAACGCTCAACCTGATCCCAAATCCAAATCAACATCTGTTACGGTGAGCAACCCGATCCCAATATCATTTTATTTTCATTCCTTTGCGGCACACAACCCGTTTCCAACATCATTTCATTTCTATTCTATTGCGGCAAATAACCCATTCTCAATATCATTTCATTAACATTAACAACTGAATACAACAAATTCCAAAATCACAACAATAAAAGGGAACCAAAGCGTATAAATCACCAAGGAGATACATGTACAAACAGAGAAAAACCAACAACTGAAATTCATAAAGTATCCTTACATTGTAAGACAACAGGAACCTCGACAAGCCATTAGCGGAAGAGAAGCCAAGGGCTCAGACAATCAAGGCTAACCATGACACTTAAGGTTAACAAAGACACTTACCTCTTTCCGAAAATAATTCAACAATCAACCACGACTCTTCCTTTAGAAAAAAACTTCCACACCAATTTAATCTAGCCAATTATCGTTCAAATAATTCGAAACAAGCTTCAGAAACTACCCACGAATGAAAAAAGTTCAATATTTAATTAAATCGAAATAGTCAACAAAAAGTAGCAAGGGCCCATGTGGTCGAAATTAAAGATTCAGACCAAATTCTGATTACCCATTCACCCTTGACGTCAGATATATGATTTGTTTTGAAATCCAACCTTAATTTGAGGTCTAAATCTCAAATTTACAAAATTCCTAAATTCTACCCAAATCCATAATTTCTACCTTTAAACTGCTAGATTTAAGAATAAAAATCTATGAGTGTTTATAAAATAAATCAAAACTAAATGAAAAGCACTAACCAATAAAGTTGGGATGAAAATTTCTTCAAAAACCTCTCCAATTCGTGATCTAGGTCTCAAAAATGATGAAGATGGTAAAATTCCGATTTTAAGCTTTTAATATAACTTGACACCAGGTTCTTTTTAGTTCACAGAGCACCATCCGTGTTCGCGAAGTACACAGGCCAACTAGCCTTCGCGTTTGTGATGTGTACACCGCATTCATGAAGGCATCACCCCTAGCTAAGCATCCCGTTGACAAGGTCGCGTACGTGATGAAGACCCCATCTTCCTTCTCTCAAGAGCCCAAGTTTATGCGTTTGCACGAGGGTTGCTGCGTTCACGAAGACCAGTCCCCTCAAGCCTTCGCACGAGGGCTGCCGCGTTCGCGAAGGCTAGTCCCCCCAAGCCTTCACATTGATAGCTTCCCCTCGCATTCGCATAAAGTAACCTACCTCTGTCTCTCAAATTTTCCCTTCTCGATAGCGGTAGAGGATTCACAATAGCTAAGCACTAATATACACCAAAACACCATCTAACTCTACAAGGCTAAAAATGATTCGAAATTAGTCTGAAACTCACCCGAGTCCCCGAGATCCTATCCACATATTCACAGAAGTATAATAACATAATACAAACTTACTCGTTACCTCAAATCATTAAAATAACATCTAAAATCACGAATTGATCATAGAAATTCAAGAATTTCAAATTTAAAACCGAATTTTCCAATCAATCACATAATGTGTTGAAACACCTTCGGATCACCCGAGACCTCAACCAAACATTCGTACAAGTACAAAAATATCATGCAAACTTACTGAAATTGTCAAAATATCAATCTGATGCCGTTTACCAAAAACGCTGACCGTGGTCAACTCTAATAAGTCAAAAGTCATATTTTCATTGAATTTTCACACATAAACTTTCTGAAAATCGACACAGACTACGCACGCAAATCATAAATGATGAAATAAATCTATGAGAGGTCTTGGAACATAGAATACGAGAGCTATTACTCAAACCGAACTATCGGGTCATCACATTCTCCACCTCTAAAAGCAATGTTTGTCCTCGAACAGACATAAAAATGTACCTGGCCTGCTAAAAAGGTGAGCGTATCTACTCCTCTTATCGGACTCGAACTCCCACATAGACTCCTCAATCTGCTGACCTCTCCAGTGCACTTTCATATAAGGAAAAATCTTCGATCTCAACTTTCGAACCTGTTGGTCTAGAAAGCCATTGGTTCTTCCTTATAGGTCAAATTTTCATCAAGTTGCACAATGCTAAAATCTAAAAGATGTGACCTATACTCATGGTACTTATGAAGCATACCAGATATACCTCTAATAGGCTATGAGACAATTCAAGCCTATAAGCAACATCCCCAACTCTCTCCATGATCTCAAACGGACCAATAAGAGTTAGGCTCAACTTGCCCTTTTTCCCAAACCTCATCACGCCCTTCATAGGTAAAACTCAGAGAAAAACCTTCTCACCCTCCATGTAAGCCACATCTCGAAACCTTCCGGTCTGTATAAATCTTTGCCTGAATTGAGCTATAAGAAGTAGCTCCTGAATCACTTTAACCTTCTCCAAAGAATCACAATCCAAATCAGTGCCCAGCAATCTAGCCTTACCGTACCCAACCAGCGAACGACATCGTCTCCCATATAAGGCCTTATACAGAACCATATGGATGCTCGGCTAGTAGTTGTTATTGTAGGCAAACTCTGCTAGAGGTAAAAACTGGTCCCACAAACCCCCAAAATCCATAGAGCATATTCGAAACATGTCATCGAAAATCTGAATAGTACTCTCGGACTACCTGTCTGTCTGAGAATGAAATGCGGTACTCAACTCAACCCATGTGACAACTCACGCTGCATGGTCCTCCAAAAATATGATGTGAATTTCATACCATGATTAGAAATAATGGAAATGGGCACACCGTGCATCCGGATAATCTCCTAGATGTAAATCTGAGCCAACCGCTCTAAAGAATAAGATATCATCACTGGAATGAAGCGTGCAGACTTAGTAAACTGGTCCACAATAACCCAAACTATGTAATATTTCCAAAAGGTCTGTGGTAAGCCTGCCACAAAATCCATAGTAATTTTCTCCCACATCTACTCTAGTATCTCCAATCTCTAAGTCAACCCATCCAATTTCTGATGCTCATACTTCACCAGTTGATCATTCAGAACAACGAGAAACATATCTGTAATGACCCGACTAGTTATTTTGATTTCTATATCCTTGTTACCCAATTTAAGACTTCACAGTTTTTTCTTTTACTGTTTTATGACTTGCGGGGATGGTTGGTTTGGTATTGGAAGGGTTCGGGACGAATTCAGAATACTTAATTCCTTAATAGTGGCCTAAGGTGGCCAAGTTTAACTCGATTGAACATTTTGAATAAATGACCTCTGAAATGTTATTTGATTGTTCCAATAGGTTTGTATGATGATTTTGGACTTGGGAGTGTGTTCGGATCAAGTTTCAGGCGATCCGATAGCGTTTCACCGTTTAATGTTTAAAGTTGGCGCCTCGAAGGTGTAAGATTTTCTTAAATTTGGTTTGAATTAGATTTTGGTGTTATTAATGTCAGTTTGTGATTCTGATATTGGGAATAGGTTTGTATGGTTATTTGTGACCTGTGCGCAAAATTTGGCACCATTACGAGTTGTCTAAGTATGATTCATCGCGTTCGGAGTTAGTTGAAGAAGTTTGAAGTTCATAAGTTGATTTATTTGATTTTAGGGTGCGATTCTTAGTTTCGATGTTGTTTTATGTGTTTTGGGTCTTCGATCAGGTCCGAATTATATTTTTAAACTTGTTAGTGCAGTTGGACGGGTTCCCAGGTGGCTCTTCGAACCACCCGGAGTTAGGTAAAAAATTGCAGAAGTTCTGCTAATGGTTTCCTTTTTTGAAAATGCAGCGGAAGCTTCACGTTCGCTTGAAAGAATTGGGCTGGGAAACTTTTGCTCTATGCATTCGCAAAACAGGGGTCATGATCGCGGTTCTCTAGGACACTAGCCTTTGCGTTCGCGTTCACATAGTGTAAGGCCAGTTGGGGCGAGGTCAGGCTAGTAGCCTTCGAGTTCACTAAGGGTAGTCTGGGTTATACTTCAAGATTGTGATACTCCTGCCACATTCGCGAAGATCATTTTTCTGGGCTTTGGTAGGTTTGTCTTCGCGATCACGAAGAATGACCACAGGGCAGAAACATATTTTGAAATTGAGACTTAGGCTCATTTTCTCTCATTTCACTCTAGGTTGGCCGATTTTGGAGCTATTGGAGAGAGATTTTTCACCTAGCTTTTTAAGGCAAGTGATTTCTACTTAATGTGAGTTTAATACATAGATTATGTGTAGATTTTAACTTGTAAATAGTGAGAATTATAGGATTATGTTGAAAATCCTGGGATTTGATAAAAATAGGATTAGACTAGAAAATTGAATATGGAATTGAGTAGAAATTATATATTTGAGTTTATAAGCTCATGGGTAACATTTATTTACAATTTTGTTTTTGAAATCGGGCACGTGGGCCCGAAATTCCAAATTGGGATGGGTATTTACTCTAATAGTTAGATTATAAACTTTTGAGCATATATTGATTAGTTTGTACGACTTTTGGCTAGTTTCGGAATGCCCGACATCAATTTAAGGCAATTAGTGTGGTTGAAAAGCCGAGTAGTAAACTTGGAAGCAAGGTAAGTTTCTTGCCTAACTTTATAATAGGGAATTAACCTTGTAGGTGTTTAAATTGTTATTTGTTAATAATTGTGGGTGCTACATATGCACGACGTGATGCGAGTCCGTACGTAGTAAAAGTATCATGTTTATGTCCTTGTTGATTTAGGACTTTATCATGCAATACTTGTATTATTTGAACCCAACATGTTAATTTAATTACTTGAATTTATAATTGAAACTGATTAGGGAATATTTTAGACCGAGTTTCGTTACTTTGAGTTTTGGCGGAATATTTGATTGTTGATAGAAAAATTATGCTCCTTTATGTGCACATCATAGTGTACTAACCATATGTCCCGCAGTCCGAAGAGTTTTCCTATTTTTGTGGATCAGGCCGAACGCCTCGGCAATATATATACATAAAATGAGATGCATCCATGGATCGGGTCGTACGACCTTGGCAGTGCATGTACACGATAATTATGGATCGGGCTGACCGACCTCGGCATAACTCGTGTGTAATATCACTAGGATACCTATTATACTTGGTATTTCCATCGTAACTTGAGAATTTATAATTACTTGATGGCTCGTTTTTGTTGAAATTGGAATATGATAATTGGAGATTTTAAATTGATATTTAATAAAAAAAATCACTTAGTTATTCTTTCTTATTCCATTATTACTATTGTATTCCATGCCTATTTATAATTCATGCACTTTTTTTTTACCACTAGTAAGTGTCGATATCGACCCCTCATCACTACTTCTTTGAGGTTAGACTAGATACTTATTAGGTACACGTTGTTTTACGTACTCATGCTAAACTTCTGCATAAATTGTGCTAGTACTGAGGCAGGTACATGTAGTGTCCGTTCAGGCACGCATCCACATTACCCGGAGATTTAGTGGTGAGCTTCTCTCCCATGCCCCGATTTGCAGCACCCGGGGTCTCCTTCATGTTGTATTTTATATTTCTTTCTATTTTTGTTCAGATAGTAACTATATTGATTTGTATATTCTACTAGATTGCTCGTGCACTTGTAACACTAGTTTTGGGAAGTTCTAGTAGATGCTTATGGTTTTATTTTTGTCTAATATTATCACCATTTTACATTCATATTTTATTTATGATTTGCATCACCATGGCTTCAATTATTAGTTTCTTTATTAAATAAAATTCATGATTTCAAAAGTATTGAAATGAGCAATTAAACATATATATATATATATACTATTGGCTTGCTAACTGCGATGCTGGACACTATCACAGACCTTAGTTGGAATTGGGTCGTGACAGCTTGGTATCAGAGCAGTAGGTTTACATAGGTCTCACGAGTCAAGATCAGGCCTAGTAAAGTCTTGCGGATTAGTAAGGAGATGTCCGTACTTATCTTCGAGAGGCTATAGGGTGTTAGGAAAATTCCTTTTCTTCATCCTCCATCATGCAGTTGATGTTGTGCTAAGTATCTTTCTCTTATTCTCTTACAGATAGTGAGAACGCGTGCTACAACTGTACTCGATGGCAGAGGAGCTGTTTCCCATGTTGTTAGAGGCCGAGGCAGAGGCCAAGAAAAGGCTGCAACTACTGATAGAGGACGAGGGTGTCCTAGAGTTGCTCCCATTATGCCACCAGTGGATCTAGTGGAGGATCCTATTATTATGGATCAAGATGAGGCACCTTTAGCTGAGCCGACCTTGACAGATTTTATGAGTGCACTAGGATTTCAGGAGGTCATGGGGCAATATGTTGCGGTTCATAGATTCCATGACTCATGACGGGCTATTTTCGGTAGATCCTGCCAAATCTCAGGCGGGAGGGGGAGCACATACCCCTACCGCTCAGGCCCCAAGGCATGTTAATGTCTTTTATCAAACCTCGGGTGCACTACCTGCGGGCAGGGCCCAGCCAGTTCCAATAGTTATACTAGAGCCTAGACCATCCCTGACTGTCAAGTAGTAGAAACAACTGGATAGATGGACTAAGCGACATCCTTTTGTCTTTGGCGGTGAGCGGAATGAGGACCCACAGGACTTCATTGATCATTGCAGGGACACACTACAAAATATGGGGGTATTTGAGTCCAATATGGTGGACTTAACCACATTTCAGTTGGAGATAAAGGCTCGTAGATGGTGTCAGTCTTATCTCTATAGCAGGCCAGTAGGTTCACCTCCCTTGACTTGGGACCATTTCACATGTCTCTTTTTGGAGAGGTATATCCCGCCCTCTCAGAGAGAAGAGTTGCGGGGTAAGTTCGAGCTGCTCTAGCAGGGTCAAATGTCTTTAACCAATTATGAGGCAAGATTCTCTAAGTTGTCTCACCATGCACTTATGATACTCCCCACAGATGTAGAAAGTGTACGGAGGTTATTGCAGTCTTTCATTATGGTATCCAAGTTACTACGGCTTGAGAGGTTGAGATAGGGACTTCTTATGAGCAGGTTACGGAGATAGCTCATAGGATCAATGGTATCTGCAGCCAGGGCCGATTGTATATGACAGGGGAGAAGCGGCCTCAGCATTCTGATGGATTCATTGGCGCCCCGTCTAGGGGCAGAGGTCACAGTTCATGAGGGGCCAATATAGAAGGACTATGTATTCAACACCACTGCCTGCTCGGGGTGCTCTGGCACGGCACTAATTCAGTGCCATTCTAGAGAGTACCTACCGTCCACCGGCTATTGAGGGTTCCTCTAGTGGGTATTTCGGTCACTAGGGTCAGACTTAGGGTCAACAGTCTTCCGTACCGCGAGGTTGCTATTAGTGCAGGGATCTTGGTCACATGAGGAGGTTTTTCCCTAGGCTTCTGGGCAAGGCAGTACAGTCAGGCCATCAACCCATGATCACCGCACCAACTACCACATCGCCCATTTAACCAGCCAGATATTGAAGGTAGAGGCCGAGAAAAGGCTGCAACTACTGATGGAATGAAATACCAAGTTATTAGGGATTACTCACCTTGAAGATAGGGGAGTTATAGGTCTTTTGAGAGTGAAGAAGAACCCCAAGGTTCGTCCAAATGAGGTGGGGAAAAATGAACCCCGTATATAACTTAATATTGTAGAGTCACAAGTGGCGTGGGGCACCGGATATGGCGCTGGTTCCAGAATCTGAAAATTTCCCAGCGCCAGGGCTAGCGCCCCTTGCTACCCTGGACGCTAATACATAGAAATGAGCATAACTTTCTAATACAATGTCCGAATTCGATGATTCTTTTTGCTATGGTCCAAAATTTCAATAAAAATCTAATACTTCAATCAAAACTAAATATGGAGCTCATTTTGTTAATGTGATACAACTTATTCTTGAAGAAATGACTTGTTAACCCAGAATACTATTGTCGCACTTTAAAATCTTATATAAGTCTTTTTTTACGAGGCCTTAAATTAAGTGTGGAGGAGCACAAGCAACATTCGAGAGTTGTGCTTCAGACCTTGAGGGAATATAATCTATATGCTAAGTTCTCCAAGTGCAAGTGCTACTTAGATTTTATGGCGTTCTCGAGGCATGTTGTATCAAGTAAGGGTATTAAGGTAGATCACAAGAAGATTAAGGCAGTTCAAAGTTGGCGTTGTCCTAGCACAACGACCGAGATAAGGAGTTTCTTGGGGCTAGGAGGTTATTTACGTTGATTTATGGACGGTTTATCATCCGTTGCAGCTCCTTTGACTAGATTGACTCAGAAGGGTGCTCCGTTTAGATGTCACGATGATTGTGAGATTCCAAAAGCTCAAGACCGTATTGAGTACAACACCAGATTAGTGTTTCCCTCTTGTTCAAGGATGGATATTGTGTATTGCGATGCTTTATGCATTGGCTTGGGTTGTGTATTGATGCAGGAGGGGTGAGTTATTCCATATGCTTCACGTCAATTGAATCCGCACGAGAAGAATAACCACACATGATTTGGAGTTGGCCGCGATAGTTCATACCTTCAAGATCTAGAGCATTATCTTTATGGGGTGTCATGCGAGGTTTACATCGATCATCGTAGTTTGCAACATTTGTTTAAGCAGAGGGACCTTAACCTGAGGCAACACATGTGGCTTGAGTTACTGAAGGATTATGATATTGCTATCTTCTATCATCCAGGCAAGGCGAATGTGGTTGCGGATGCCTTGAGCAGAAAGGCGGAGAGTATGGGTAGTTTAGCATTCATTTCAACATAAGAGAGGCCATTGTCTTTGGACGTTAAGTCCTTAGCTAAGAGACTTGTGAGGTTGGACATTTCAGAGCCAGTCGAGTTCTTGCATGTGTTGTGGATCAGTATTTTTTATTTGAGCGGATCAAGGCCCATCAATGCAATGATCTATACTTTCTGGTTCTTAGAGAGATGGTTCTATGGGGTGGTTCCAAAAAGGTCGCTATCAGGGAAGATGGTGTTCTGTGACTTTTCAGTCGCCTATGTGCTCCGGATGTTGATGGCCTAAAGGATACAATTCTAGAGGAGGCACATAGTTCACGGTATTCTATTCATCTAGGTGCTATGAAGATGTATCATGACCTGAGGTAGCATTACTAGTGGCGGTAGATAAAGAAAGACTTAGTCGAGATCTCTAAATTTACAGCATGTTAAGTATGACCATGTTACACCCCATGTTTTCGTATGTGAAAATACGCCATAAATAAAGTGATGGAATCTCGGAAATGAGATGTTGCATTCCGTATTTTTCATACGATAAAGTTTTGTCTTAGGTTATCGACATAAGTTCGGGAATAGGATTATTTTGAGATTATAAGCATTATGCTATTTTAAGCACATGTGAGTAAATTCATGAAGGAGAAAGGGTAAGCAAATCAAAGGAAATGAATCTCATTGAAATTTGACATTTTGAGATAAAATGCGGCCCTTGCTAAAATACCTAATATTTATATAATAGTACCATACAAGGTACCACATGGCCATGATAGTGAGATGTATAAAGTTTGTTAAAAGTGAGTAGTATTATAAATAATTTGAGATAATTATTAATTATATGGGTAATGGACTAATTATTGAATTAGTGGGGGATAATAAGTTGATTAAGGAGAAGGGGTGAAAATTTGGATAAGGTTTAGTATAGTACGTGGAAGCAAAAGAATTAAAGGGTGTGAATCAAAGGTAACTTTGATATGTGGCAAATCTTAAGGAAAATGAGTCATCTGCTACATCTCTTATAAGGCTCTAGCAAAGGAATGTATATTAATATCATAGACAAAGACTTTCATCCAAGAAAGTGATAACGTTATTGGCAAAAGAAATTGGATATCATTCTTATTCTTCTTCTGGGCCGATGTTCATTGATGTTCTCTTTGAATGATTTTCAATTTGGACGTTGGCTTTTAAAATAAGATTGCACGAGCTGAATTATCTTTAAAAATTTGGAGATATATTAACGCTATTGACAGAGGGTTTCTGCCAAGGAATGTAAGCAATATTATTGAGAAAGAGTTTTAGCCAAGATTATCTTTGCATAGCAAAGTTATTGCTTCGGGCATTTCATACGGATTTTTTTTCTGACTCCGATCTTGTCGTCACATGTTTTATTGCAATTAATGAGTATGAGAGGGATTGTCAAGAAAAATCGACTCAGGTATGTGAGGCTATCCCTTTCCTTCTTTTGCATGACTTTGATTGTACATAATCCAATGAACGAGCTTCCAAAGGTACTCTACTCTTAGAAGCTAGCAGTACTTACATTGTTTCCCTTCTTATGGAATAATTGATATTGAGGTTGCTTCTCTTATCCTTATGTTATCAATATTGTTGGTACTTCCCGATTCTTATAAGATTCTTGATGAAGAGTTATTCCTAATAAGGTGTACGGAGAATATCGACTTTACGTCACTCCGAATGGTTTAGAATATGATTCCAATAAGTCCTACATGCATTATATATATGTATCTATTTACTCTACCGAGCTGCACTATAGTCGGTCGGGTACGACACCTATTGTGCAACCACTGATCAGTTGGGATTACCGAGCTCCACGTGGCTGGGTATGATTCTACCGAGCCTTATGATGGCCGGGTACATTTTTACCTAGTCCTCTTTAAGGTCAGGTACGATATGATGATGATAATGCCCACAGAGGCGTATAATTTTTAAAAGTTTATGTATTATGCATTTTATGTCAGTATCCCCTAGAGGCACTTAGATGATACATGTTTTATTTCCTGTATCTCTCTTTACACTACTATTCTTGTTTATGTTTTCCTACCTTACATACTCGGTAATTTATTCGTACTGACGTCCCTTTTGCCTGGGGACGCTGTATTTCATACCCGCAGGTCCCGATTGATAGGTTTACAGTCCTCCAAGTAGGCTATCAGCTCAACAGAAGGTGTTGGTGCACTCCACTTGCTCCAGAGTTGCCTATTTGGTCAGTATGCTTTGGATATGTATTGATTGGTATGGCAGGGCCCTGTCCCAACCTTTATGATATTAGGTACTCTTAGAGGCTTGTAGACAGATGTCAAGTGTATGGATAATTGTATGGCCTTTTCGGCTTATGTTTTGAGTTTACAAATGGTCATGTCGGCCTTATAGGCTCGTATGTGACATGTATAAGTTTGCATATCATGTTGGGCCGTTTTATGTTGAGTATTCCCTTATGTTTCACTCTTGTTATCTCATGACGCATTTCTGGCTCATTTACCCATGATAGTATGATAAGAAAGATATGTTACGTTGGTACTCAGTTGAGTAAGGCACCAGGTGCTCGTCGCAGCCCATTTGGTTTGGGTTGTGACAGAGCACTAAAGGCCAGGTGGCTTACTTTATCATATAGTTATACTGGAGTGGAAGTGGCTACGCATCACTATAGACTTCGTAGTTAGGTTTCCGTGGACGTTGAGAAAATTTGATAATGTTTGGGTCATTGTCGACAGACTGACCAAGCCGGCACACTTTATTCCGATAGTGACTACCTACTCTTCGGAGAGGTTGGACCAGATTTATATTTAGGAGATTGTGTGATTGCATGTTATGTCTATTTCCATTATTTCAAATAGAGGCCCTCAATTCACTTCACATTTCTGGAGAGCGGTACAAAGTGAGTTGGGTACCTGAGTAGAGCTCAGCATGACTTCTCATCCATAGACTAACGGGCAGCCAGACCAGATAGTTCATATTCTAGAGGATATTCTCAGAGTATGTGTGATTCACTTCGGAGGGCAGTGGGATCAATTCTTACCTTTGGCCGAGTTTGCTTATAACAATAGTTATTAGTCCAGTATCGAGATGACTCCATTTGAGGCTTTGTATAGTCGGCGATGTTGTTCCCCCATTAGTTGGTTTGAGCCTGGCGAGGCTAGGTCATATGGTACTGAGTTGGTAAAGGATGCCCACAGGAGCGACTTCGCACAACTTAGTACAGATAGAAGAGTTAAGCGGGTCAGAAGATGCTCGATTTATCATTTTTGGTGGGCGAGAAGGTTCTCTTGAACGTCTCACCAATGAAGGGTATCATGAGGTTGGCAAAGAAGGGAAAGCTGAGTTCGAGGATCATCAGTCCATTTAAGGTGTTGGAGCGAATTAGAGAGGTTTCTTACAGGCTTGCTTAGCCTCCTAGTCTATCGAGAGCACATTCGATTTTCTATGTATCTATGCTCCGGAAGTACCACTCCAACTAGTCCTATGTGTTATATTATAACACAGTTCAGCTAGATGAGAGCTTGGGTTATGAGGATGAGCCAGTTGCCATTGTTGTCGCACAAGTCCACCAATTGAGGTCTAAGAAGATTTCAGCAATAAAGGTCCAGTAGAGGGGTCGACTCATCGATGAAAAGACCTGGGAGATCGAAGAAAACATACGGAGCAAATATCCACACTTATTCAGCACTCCAGGTATTATTTTAGACCCATTCGAGGACGAACGTTAGTTTATGAGATGCAGAATGTAACGACCTGACATGTCATTTTGCTTTCTAGATCTCTGTTCCCCTATTTAATACTTTTCGCATGTGATTTTACTGTTTTATGACTTTTGGGGATGATTGTCTAGGTTTTGTAAGGGTTCAAGGTGAATTCGAAATACATAATTCCTTAGTAGTGGCCTAAGGTGGCCAAGTTTGACTTGAGTGAATATTTTAAGTAAACGACCTCTGAACTGGGATTTGATGGCTCCAATATGTTTGTATGATGCTTTTTAACTTGAGTGCATGTTCGGATAGGTTTTGGGCTATCCGGGATTGGTTTTTATGTCGTTTGCGGAATTCAGAACTTTTAGAATCCTTAGGCTTGAATCCGAGGGTGATTTGATGTTTTGATGTTGTTTTGATTGGTCAGAAGGTTGGAATACGTTTGAATGATCATATGTAGCTTGTTGCCGTGTGTGGTTGAGGTCCCAAGGGCCTCAAGATGGATTTGGGTGATTGACAGAAGGTTTGGAGTTGATTTAGAGTTGCAGATTTTTGCTGCTTCTGTTGTTTCGCACCTGCAGAGTGGGGACCACAGTGCGATGATCATAGGTGTGGAGAGTAAACGCAGGAGCGGAAGTATTAACCGCACCTGCGAGGCCTAGGTCGCAAGTGCGGAAGAAGGTGCCTTGAGTGAAATCCACAGAAGTAGATATTTTCCGTAGAAGCGGAAGTGCAGGTGTGCTTATGGGACAGCAGGTGGGGAATCCCTGGGGCAGAAACTATAAAAGCCTCACTTCGCAAATTTCAGTCATTTTTCACCATTATTGTGCCAATTCGTGAGCTCCAACCTGGAATTCAAGGAAGAATTGAAGGATTTCAGTAAGGTAAGTTGCTTGGGCTTTGTATTTGGTGTTTGTGATAATTTATCCACCACTTAATCATGAAATTAGTGCGGAATTTGGAGTGAAATCGAAGGTTAGGGATTGAGTTTTTGGAGATCTTCTAGTGAGGATTTGAGGTCCGATTTTGATGTTTTTGGTATGTGTATGTCACGCCACGAAACTGGGGGAGCGAGACTGGCACCCGGTGCTTTACCTATCCTTGCGTACCAACTTGAAACTAAGGGACTCTGAACATATGATGTCATACTTTTGGCCATGGGCCACATTGCAAGACGACAATGAATGCTGACTAAATATGAATATAAAGCTTGGCCAACAAGGCCGTCATATTATTGCAACTGACAAACCAACCAAATATACATACAAGGCCTGAAAGCCCAACATACTGTACTAACTGACAAGATATGTCTACAAGCCTCTACTAATGGATATACTGTGACTCGAACGGCTATCCGACCTACTCATGACATATATACATATATATACAAGATATACATAAGGCTCTAGACCCGGAAACTCCAAAAGTCATGGAGCTTACCGATCAAGCTGAGCTCGGGAAACACTTATTGAAGAGGCCTACTTGTCTGTCTGACCTGCACGCATGAAATGCAGCGCCCCAGAACAGGGACGTCAGCACCAAATAATGTACTGTATATGTAAGGCAATATACTGAAAGCTGAAACTGAACTGATAATATAATAACTGCAAGTAGCTGGAAGTCAAAGATAATCTGAAGATATGCTTACCTGCTGATACTGACTCAATTCTTTCAATATAGTAAGTAAAATAGTCGCCCGGCCCTATTAGGCTCGGTATACATATATATCTGCTCTGCCGTAGTAGGCTCGCTCATAAGCGCTCGTCCATACTAGGCTCTGTATCTCGACAAACTAGGCTCGCTCATAAGCGCTCGACCACGGTGGGCTCGGTATATATATAACTGCTCTGCCGTAGTAGGCTCTCTCATAAGTGCTCGACCATACTAGGCTCTGTATCTCGACCAACTGGGCTCACTCATAACCGCTCGGCCACAGTAGGCTCGGTATATAACTTACCATCTGATCAGAGGTTGACCAATAGGGGCCTGCCCATCGATTATAGCCCGATGTTAATGAAAATACTTTTAATACTACATATATATATATATATATATATATATATATATAACTTCTCTACTCTCTTGACTGGAAGAATGAAATAATCAAATGAATATGAAGTCCCGATAAGGAAAATATTATAACTTACAACACTAGGAAAATATACGCAATTTGCGAGACTAGCCAAATATACGTAAATTCCGGGATATGAATGTAAAGACGAGATCATGCCAAATGAAAGAAGAGCTTAGCCTTAACATACCTGGAGTGTGGAATATCCGTATGATATTCTTGAGAAAATTGCACCGTATTCCCTTAGTATCGCAAAATCACACGTTAAATTAAGATGCTAGGAAATTAAATGCCCCATCATGTGTTATTTTTATCCATGAAAGAGATATCTAATCATTCTAACCATTTCCACGTTCTTGTATTAGCATATTAAAGAGCTAGTTGCATCTTCAAGTGACTGAAGTTGGTTGTTGATGAGATCTAAGACGTGAACTCACAAAAGTTTCTCCATAGACCCAATACGTGAAAGTGAGAGATCCTTAAGCCATAGACAAAAATTATTGATTTTTGGAGAAGACGGATCCCTATATTTACAGCAGTGCTTTAGCAACAATCCTTGATTGGAGATTATCTCTTTCAGAAGTACTATATTAGAATTTCTAAATTATTAAAATTGATTCCTACTTTACCTATCACAAAGTCACTAATAAAATTAGTGACCATCAAAGAATTTAGGAATTATAATCTTTGGTGCATGGAATCATGTGTACAGATTTGTTGCCACCTTTCAATTTGGGTCATGAATTATTTTGTTATTTTTTGTATTGGCTGCCATGTTATGGACTTCGAAATAATTATAAATGTTTATCCACTTATTAGTTAATCGGGTAATGTTTCATTACCCGGTAATTAATCTATTACCCGCATAATTTAAAAATTACCTCAAATTACTTAAAATTCCATTTATTACTAAAATACTTCATATATATTTTATATGTTATACTACCGTGGTCATATGGTACCTTACATGGTACTAGTCCATAATACTGCCTTTAGTAGGAATTGGGTCATGAATTTTTTTTTCATATTCCGCCACCAATAGTGTTGTTTCGAGTCATGGTACATCTTTGTGACATATGGGTGAATGGAATATCGTGAACTGTGGGCCTCCTCAAGGATCAATTCTCTCAATCCATCGACATTCGGAACACAAATTTGGCCACGAAGCAACATAACACCATTATCTCAAATCACAGCCTCCTTGGCACCACGCTGCTACACCGTGTCTTTCAACATCATCAACTGAGGATTATCAAAATGGTGAGCCGTTAGACTCCAACAAATATGACTGTGCCACAACACAAGCACGAACTCAGCTAGGCTCCGAAATATTTAACCTCATAAAACGAATGGGTAAAGCTTGAACATCTATGGCTAATGGCCTCTTCACTACCGGTAAATATGCCAAAATGCTCATGCTCCGAGCCTTCATACTCAATGAATTGGCCACTACATTGGCCTTCCCTGGATGATATAATATGGTAATATCATAGACTTTAAATAACTCTAACCATCTGAATTGCCGCAAATTAAAGTCCGTTTTCTTGAACAAGTTTTGGAGACCCCGATGGTCGATATAGACCTCACATGAAATTCCATATAGATAGTTCCTCCAAATCTTCAGTGCGTGAATAATGGACGGCAACTCCAAATCATGTACAGGGTAATTCCTCTCACAAACCTTCTGTTGATACCCAATTTTGCCCTCATATGTTATAAAATATTTTACATACTTTCAAAATATCATTTTGCATTATAACCCAATTTACAAGAGCCATATAAATATTTTATATTATTTTCCATAGCTTTTAAAGCTTTAAAATTAATTTCTTGCATTTAAATTGTTCAAATGTATATTAATTATCCTTTAAAATTATTTCGTGATGACTTAATCAATCAAATTTATTATTTAAATCCCATGTATTTTACAATATTTTTACTTCATTTCATATAAATACATTTATATTTTTTGAACTATTTATGCAATTTTGCAATAATAGCCTATATTATATAAATAATTATATTATTTATGCTAAAATAATATTTTTATATTTTTATAATATTAAGATATTATTTTCAATTATTTTATTACATAACTAATATTTTAATTATTTATAAATCACTTTTTATAAATTATCTTAAATGAATTTGTTATAATTAACTTATAGCCCAATATAGGGCTAATTTTGGGACCAAATTAGGCCCAAACTCTTAGACCACCTCATTTTACTCTTCAACAGCCCAAACCAAACAACCCCATAGACTTAATCCGCTCGGTATCCGTTTACTCGACCTGCCCCGACTTCTTTTAATCATGGTCGTTGATCTATTAAGATCAACGACCCAACCTTTCGCTTTATGACCCTCACCACAAAACCTAGAGATTATTTTCCCCACCCAGCCGCCTCTGCATTCTCTCATCTCTCCGCTCTCACACTATATCATAGCCACCTCATCTCTAATCATGATCCCATTCCGGCTAGACAATGGAATCTCTCTATGATTCACTTTCCTTATTTGTATTACTGCATCAGTACCTGTGAAACAATGGGGTTACTTGGTACTTTCCTAAACTTGAAAAATACCATCTCTCAGAATCGGTCCCGTTCAACTTCAATCACTAAGATCTGGACAATATCTCATCCATTTACACGGAAAAGGGGTTGATTTCTTACACCAGTAGACCGATTTTTAAATGTTGAACCCCAATTACGGGTTGATTTTTGATTTCTCGTTTTACCAGCTCCATTATTGATCGCATGTGATATTTTCTTTTCTTATTTGTGGTTAATTGATTTTTCCATGTTTGTTTGTTCAATTTCTACTAGTATATAAACTCATTTTTTCCCGATCCCCTCAAAGGTCGGAACGACTATCACTTGACTACTGTTACGACCATTATTATCTCATTCTTACTCATTCTCTATTATTCTGAGACTTTGATTTTGGCTGGCTGAAAGCCAAGACCACCAGAATTTGATTGTTTAACCTCTCTCAATATAAGCACTGCCCGAGGTTCACTTGAAACCTTGTGAACTCTGACGCATTGGGATTCGGAGTTCTACTACTCTTTTGGTACTGACGATTAAAGTTGTGCTAGAAATTATCCTTCTTGTCCATTAATTTGTAACTGGCAAGTGCCTTTGACATTTGCAGTTTCATTCTTTATTTGTCTGTGTTCATGCTCTGTATATATATGCCATTGAAACCTTTTGTAAAACAATATGCTATTATGTCATCTCTATTTGCAACCCTATTTTCTCTGACGTTATTCTTGTTGCTCTATGTTTTTATAGCATCTGAACTAGCCTATAGAATAATCCTGATTCTATCCTTTCTAAGCTTGTCTAGCCTAGTGTGTTTGTGTGTGTCTGAATGCTTACATCTGCTGCTTGTCTTGAGTTTACCTTCTATCCTATTCTGGATTATTGTGATATACTGTAATGACCCGGCCGGTCGTTTCATGAGTTACCACATAGTTTCTCCAACTTCTGCTTCCTTGTGTGTTGTTCAGCCGTATTTGATCATATCGTGTTGGTGGTGTTGTGTTCGGAGTGGGCTTAGGGTGGAAATGAGATACTTAGTCTCTTATGTTGGTTATTTAGTTGGTAAAGTCAATCGGAAGTTGACTTGTGGGTAAATGATCTTAGAAGTGGTTTTTATGGTTCATATTGCTTTGTTAGGTGATTTGGGACTTGGGAGCATGTTCAAAATGTATTTTGGAGGTCCGTGGTAGATTTAGGCTTGAATTGGCGAAATTGGAAATTTGGCATTTTTCCGGTCGGCATTGGAAATATTTATATCGGGGTCAGATTGGAATTTTCAGAAATTTGAGTAGGTCCGTTGTGTCATTTCTGACATGTGCGCAAAATTTTAGGTCATTCGAATGAGGTTTGATTGGTTTTTATGTCATTTGCGGAATTCAGAACTTTTGGAATCCTTAGGCTTGAATCCGAGGGTGATTTGATGTTTTGATGCTGTTTTGAGTGGTTAGAAGGTTGGAATACGTATGAATGATGATATGTAGCTTGTTGGCGTGTGTGGTTGAGGTACTGAGGGCCTCAAGATGGATTTGGGTGGTTGACAGAAGGTTTGGAGTTGCAGATTTTTGCTGCTTCTGTTGTTTCGCACCTGTAGAGTGGGGACCGCAGTGCGATGATCATAGGCGCGGAGAGTAACCGCAGGAGCAGAAGTATTAACCGTACCTACGAGCCCGCAGGTGCGAGGCCTAGGGCGCAGGTGCGGAAGTTGGTGCCTTGAGTGAAATCCGCAGAAGCAGATATTTTTCACAGAAGCGGAAGTGCAGATGTGCTTATGGGACAGCAGGTGCGGAATCCCTGGGGCAGAAACTATAAAAGCCTCACTTCAAAAATTTCAGTCGTTTTTCACCATTTTTGTGCGAATTCGTGAGCTCCAACCAGGAATTCAAGAAAGAATTGAAGGATTTCAGTGAGGTATGTTGCTTGGGCTTTGTATTTGGTGTTTGTGATAATTTATCCACCACTTAATCATGAAATTAGTGGGGAATTTGGAGTGAAATCGAAGGTTAGGGCTTGAGTTTTTGGAGAGCTTCTAGTGAGGATTTGAGGTCCGATTTTGATGTTTTTGGTATGTGTATGTCACGCCACGAACTTGGGGGAGCGAGACTGGCACCTGGTGCCTTACCTATCCTTGCGTACCAACTTGCAACTAAGGGACTCTGAACATATGATGTCATACTTTTGGCCATGGTCCACATTACAAGACGACAATGAATGCTGACTAAATATGAATATAAAGCTTGGCCAACAAGGCCGTCATATTTATTGTAACTGACAAACCAACCAAATATACATACAAGGCCTGAAAGCCCAACATACTGCACTAACTGACAAGATATGTCTACAAGCCTCTACTAATGGATATACTGTGATCAGAACGGCTATCCGACCTACTCATGACATATATACGTATATATACAAGATATACATAAGGCTCTATACCGGGAAACTCCGAAAGTCATGGAGCTTACCGATCAAGCTGAGCTCGGGCAACACTTATTGAAGAGGACTACTCGTCTGTCTGTCTGACTTGTACGCATGAAATGCAGCGCCCCCAAAAAGGGACGTCAATACAAATAATGTACTGAGTATGTAAGGCAATATACTGAAAGTTGAAACTGAACTAATAATATAATAACTGCAAGTAGCTGGAAGTCAAAGATAATCTGAAGATATGCTTACCTGCTGATACTGACTCAATTCTTTCAATATAGTAAGTAAAATAGTTGTCCGGCCCTATAAGGCTCGGTATACATATATATCTGCTCTGCCGTAGTAGGCTCGCTCATAAGAGCTCGGCCATACTAGGCTCTGTATCTCGACCAACTGGGCTCACTCATAAGCGCTCGGCCACAGTAGGCTCGGTATATATATAACTGCTCTACCGTAGTAGGCTCGCTCATATGTGCTCGGCCATACTAGGCTCTGTATCTCGACCAACTGGGCTAGCTCATAAGCGCTCGGCCATAGTAGGTTCGGTATATAACTTACCAACTGATCAGAGGTTGCCCAATAAGGGCCTGCCCAATGATTATAGCCCGATGGTAATGAAAATACTTTTAATACTATATATATATATATATATATAACTTCTCTGCTCTCTTGACTAGAAAAATGAAATACTCAAATAATATGAAGTTCCGATAAGGAAAATATTATAACTTACAACACTAGGAAAATATACGCAATTTGCGAGACTAGCAAAATATACGTAAATTCCGGGATATGAATATAAAGACGACATCATGCCAAATGAAAGAAGAGCTTAGCCTTAACATACCTGCAGTGTGGAATATCCGTATGATATTCTTGGAAATATTGCACCGTATTCCCTTAGTATCGCAAAATCACACGTTAACTTAAGATGCTAGGAAATTAAATGCTCCATCGTGTGTTATTTTAATCCATAAAAGAGATATCTAATCGTTCTAACAATTTCCACTTTCTTGTATTAGCATATTAAAGAGCTAGTTGCATCTTCAAGTGATTGAAGTTGGTTGTTGCTGAGATCTAAGACTTGAACCCACAAAAGTTTCTCCATAGACCCAATACGTGAAAGTGAGAGATCCTTAAGCCATAGACAAAAATTATTGATTTTTGGAGAAGACGGATCCATATATTTACATCAGTGCTTTAGCAACAATCCTTGATTGGAGATTATCTCTTTCAGAAGTACTATACTAGAATTTCTAAATTATTAAAATTGATTCCTACTTTACCTATCACAAAGTCACTAATAAAATTAGTGGTCGTCATAGAATTTAGGATATATAATCTTTGGTGCATGGAATCATGTGTACAAATTTGTTTCCACCTTTCAATTTGGGTCATGAGTCATTTTGTTGTTTTTTTGTATTGGCTGCCACGTTATGGACTTGGAAATAATTATAAATCTTTATCCACTTATTAGTTAATCGGGTAATGTTTCATTACCCGGTAATTAATCTATTACCCGCATAATTTAAAAATTACCCCAAATTACTTAAAATTATATTTATTACTAAAATACTTTATATGTATTTTATATGTTATACTACCGTGGTCATATGGTACCTTATATGGTACTAGTCCATAAATGCTGCGTATTTTAGCTCGGGCCATATTTTATCCCAAAACTTGGACGAAAATTCATTTTCTTCGACTTGCTTCCCTTCTCACCTTCACGAATTTATTCATCACTTACAATCTTTATAATCTCCAAATAATCTTTTTCTTGGACTGTTGTTAATTACCTCATGACAACTTCAATGTACAATATTATAGGGTGCAACTTTGTCGTAACTTATTACTGTGAAGCGTAACATCACCGTAATGTAATACTACAGGGTGAGATCATCGTAACATATTACTGCAGAGCATAACATTATCGTGATTTAATACTTCGGGACGTAACACCTCGCTTCCGGGGTCTCATTAATTTATTTATGGCATACTTTCATGTGCGAAAATATGGGGTGTAACAGCATTCCCCCCTTTGGAACATTCGTCCTTGAATGTTAACTGATGTGCTTATCGTCGTCATATCCCATAGCTCTTGCGAATAATTTAGTAGTCCTTTTTCCATCTAGGCAACTGTTCTGTGAATAAGTCTAAAGGCTAGGGAATTCCCCCCTTTTAAGCTTCTTTCTCATACCACGACTTGTAGTCGGAATCCTTCTGATCTCGTAATTGTTTCTACCTTCTATCATGCAACTTTTACGACTCTATTTTTGCATGTGCGCCTATGCGACTCTTCTCTTCTCTTTCCTCCAGCTTTTAGCCAATCTTTAGGCTTCACTTTATGAACATATACAAAATTATGTCATGCTTCCCCTATGGGCATCATTAGCTTTACTATATCTAAGTAGGCCATAATATACCATAATTCTTAATTCCATTTATCGTTACTGAAGTCTGCTACCGAACTCCAGGTTACTCTTATTGTTTATCTTATATGCATAAAGCTAAATCCTTTAACGTTTCTTCATCACTGTTCATCTTAAGACTGATGGCCCAATCTCATCTCGTACTTTGCAACTTTTACCCACCTTAATGTTGTTCTACAATCTACCATTTGAAGACTTGAAACTTCTTACGTAATACATTACTGCTTGGGCTCATGTCTCATCGGGGACACCTGGAGTAGTTAGACTGATCCACTTAGGAGCGATACTATACTTCTATAACCGTGTTTCATAGCATTCTAGTGTGGCTTACCTTATGTGGGTATTTTAATTCCGTACAATTCGTGAAATCTTCTTCAAGTCATTACTCAATCGAAGGTCCAAACGTCATTCTTTATCCATCACAATTACACCCTCATTCTACTACCAGGGCAATATTCCATTTTTTCCAAATGCCATTAGTCTTAGACCTCTTTGAGTTCATTCAGGCTATACTAAGCTTTGTATACCTTAGAGAAACCATAAGATCTTCTTGTTTTTATAGGCTTAATCGTGAGGACTTATCCATTCTCGTCGCCTTCTCACTCGCCCTTTCTTATCCTCATTCTTGACTTCCTAAAATCTTGTTACTTTACCATATTTTAGTTTGCCACTTACACATATCCATTTATACTATTCGCAACCTCCTTTCAACATGCTTGTATCATAAATTTCCTTGTGTTATTCTAGAACATCAAGAGAGACATCATATCATCTCTAACTCTTATTTACTCTCCTAACTAGACCTCTCGATACGTAGAAACCGTAGGCTGGAAAATATGCCAGTGAAAATGACACTATCATTCCTGGACATTGAATCCACGTGATTTTGGTCCTTTTATCCGAAGTATGGACTATTTACGATCTTCTGCCTTTTAGTATCTCATACGTTGTTCGCCATTACCTTACTTACCTTAAAATATCGTATCGTATCTTCTATCTCTTTCCTGACCTCCCTTCCACCTAGGTGTAATTCACGTCAATAACTTGAAGCTCTATTATAATACTCGCACCTCTGGTACATACACAATCAGATGGGAGCTTCGTACTGACTTCTTATGAGGTTGGTATTTCTTCTACCTAGCGTCCTTGTAGAGTCATTATAGATTATAGTTGTTGCGAGATTGTTGTTACATGACCATTTCCTCTTTAGGTCGTTGTGCTTAGGTTGAAGCCTTCTTTCTTATCTCCTCAGCTAGTCTTTTATTTAGGGAGAACCTTTGACTCTCGTAAAGCTTTGAGCTTATTACGGACCTTTTTGATGTCCTTGTTTGCCTATAATCATCTGTAGTTGCTTACTTCTATGCCCTTGTGCTTGTATGGTTGCTTCTGAACTGATATTTTGACTGCCTTTCCAGTGGCACTTTCTTTTATCCCCGTAACACTCATACAGTACCTTTAACTACCTAGACTAAGTTTGAATATATCTCAAGTATTATAATGATATTCTTTGAAGCTGAATTCTCCATGTTGGGTTCTACTATGTTTATCTTACACGATCTGATGACTCGTTTGTAACCTCCTATTTAGCTATAACTGGGATCTTCCTGACCAATTACTAACTACTCGTTGGCCTATTCTTATATCAATATTCCTCGTAATCTTTCTTGGGTTATTTCGTTTATCTTAACTTAGGTCTCACACTGGTTCCTTATTCATTAATAAAAACTTAGGCAGGAACATTTACTTTCTCTCCTTAACGTCGTGCTTGCACAATATTCTTGAATCGTAGTGTATCTGTAAGATTTGGATAAGTGTCGTCTCACTCCTCTTTCATTTATCGCATTCTTCCTTTACCATTTCATATTCACTAGAACTACTTAATACCACTTTTGTCACATCATTCCATACTGGTTCTATTATTTTGGGGTCAAACTTTTCCTCTTGGTAATCGTGCTAGAGTTGAGAACTTATTTCTCGAAATGGGGATATCACCTTATGGCCTATATTCTTTTATTGTCTTAAGGCCCATCACCTTTCGTCTCTTCCTTCATTTGACAATAGGTTCTGTAACACTCTACCATTTTCATCAATGTATCACACCTTATTCATAATGCTTCCTTATCTCTCTTCTCATTATTCTGCTAATATTTCTTCATATCCCTTTTCTTGTGAAAACTTCAATACGACATTCTTTCGCATTTAGATTTCCTTTGCTCCATCCAGTTGCTCTTCAAGTTGCTTAACATTTTCGCTTTACTAGGGACGCGAGCCACACTAAGGTAATATTTATCCCTTCAGGGCTTATACTGCAAGTCTTTGTAGTACTCATATCTGGATGCACTACTTTAGAGTGCACCATCTAGGTGTCTCATAAAGAGATCTATTAGCACATTTGCAATATCCTACGGATATGTCAACTGACGCAATCAATTCATCCATCATATCTTCTTATACTACTTTTGTTAACCCCTATAGGACATATCTGGAAAGGGTGTGACTAATTGTATATACCTCTGTTACTATTAAATACAACTTAAGAAGCTTATGTTCCCCTGCCTCAATTATAAACGCTATTAACCTTCATTAACTAGGTACCTCGTACCCTTTTTCACCTTGCTCCTTTTACTTGCCGAAACTTGTACTTATCTTCTTAATATCTCATTGTCCTCCACCATAAAGATGGATAGACATTCTTGCCTTAAGGCTTCTTATCATGAAGCTTACCCATT
The DNA here is from genome assembly GCF_000393655.2 of Nicotiana sylvestris. Lineage (NCBI taxonomy): Eukaryota > Viridiplantae > Streptophyta > Magnoliopsida > Solanales > Solanaceae > Nicotiana > Nicotiana sylvestris. Next base: position 119,819,432 of record NC_091062.1, on the reverse strand, counting down.
TCAATACACCCATGATCTCCTAATGAACTCACATTACTTATCGTAGGCATCATACAAAATCGAATTCCTCTGACTCAACTCTTCCACAACTATCTCTCTTTCCAACTGTCTTTCTAGATGTACGTATCGTTGTATTATGAATAATATAGAGTTTAGGAATTTGAATTCTTACAACTGAGCTCTACTACACGATCTAGAGTAAGAAGAAAGAGAGACAATCCTAAATGCCATGTAGCCTCCTGCTTATAAGTGTGGTGCATGACACACTCATAAACAAGACTCTACTAGACACGGCTTGTAGACTCCCTAGGATAGAACTGCTCTAATACCACTTTTGTCACACCCCGAACTTGGGGGAGTGAGACCGGCACACGGTGCCTTACCTATCCTTGCGTACCAACATGCAACTAAGGAACACTGAACATATGATGTCATACTTTTGGCCATGGGCCATATTGCAAGATGACAACGAATGCTGACTAAATATGAATATAAAGCTTGGCCAACAAGGCCATCATATTTATTGCAACTGACAAACCAACCAAATATACGTACAAGGCCTGAAAGCCCAACATACTGCACTAACTGACAAGATATGTCTACAAGCCTCTACTAATGGATATACTGTGACTGGAACGGCTATCCGACCTACTCATGACATATATACATATATATACAAGATATACATAAGGCTCTAGACCCGGAAACTCCGAAAGTCATGGAGCTTACCGATCAAGCTGAGCTCGGGCAACACTTATTGAAGAGGCCTACTCGCCTGTCTGACCTGCACGCATGAAATGGAGCGCCCCAGAAAAGGGACGTCAGTACCAAATAATGTACTGTATATGTAAGGCAATATACTGAAAGCTGAAACTGAACTGATAATATAATAACTGCATGTAGCTGGAAGTCAAAGATAATCTGAAGATATGCTTACCTGCTGATACTGACTCAATTCTCTCAATATAGTAAGTAAAATAGTTTTCTTTCCCTATAAGGCTCGGTATACATATATATATTTGCTCTGCCGTAGTAGGCTCGCTCATAAGCGCTCGGCCATACTAGGCTCTGTATCTCGACCAACTAGGTTCGCTGATAAGCGCTCGGCCACAGTAGGCTCGATATATATATAACTGCTCTACCGTAGTAGGCTCGCTCATAAGCGCTCGACCATACTAGGCTCTGTATCTCGAGCAACTGGGCTCGCTCATAAGCGCTCGGCCACAGTAGGCTCGGTATATAACTTACCATCTAATCAGAGGTTGCCCAATAGGGGCCTGCCCATCGATTATAGCTCGATGGTAATGAAAATACTTTTAATACTATATATATATAACTTCTGTGCTCTCTTGACTGGAAGAATGAATACTCAAATGAATATGAAGTCCCGAGGAAAATATACGCAATTTGCGAGACTAGCAAAATATACGTAAATTCCGGGATATGAATGTAAAGACGAGATCATGCCAAATAAAAGAAGATCTTAGCCTTAACATACCTGGAGTGTGGAATATCCGTATGATATTCTTGGGAAAATTGCACCATATTCCCTTAGTATCGCAAAATCACACGTTAACTTAAGATGCTAGGAAATTAAATGCTCCATAGTGTGTTATTTTAATCCATGAAAGAGATATCTAATCGTTCTAACCATTTCCACGTTCTTGTATTAGCATATTAAAGAGCTAGTTGCATCTTCAAGTGACTGAAGTTTGTTGTTGCTGAGATCTAAGACTTTAACCCACAAACGTTTCTCCATAGACCCAATACGTGAAAGTGAGAGATCATTAAGCCATAGACAAAAATTATTGATTTTTGGAGAAGACGGATCCCGATATTTACAGCAGTGCTTTAGCAACAATCTTTGATTGGAGATTATCTGTTTCAGAAGTACTATACTAGAATTTCTAAATTATTAAAATTGATTCCTACTTTACCTATCATAAAGTCACTAATAAAATTAGTGGCCATCAAAGAATTTAGGAATTATAATCTTTGGTGCATGGAATCATGTGTATAGATTTGTTGCCACCTTTCAATTTGGGTCATGAGTCATTTTGTTGTTTTTTGTATTGGCTGCCACGTTATGGACTTGGAAATAATTATAAATTTTTATCCACTTATTAGTTAACCGGGTAATATTTCGTTACCTGGTAATTAATCTACTACCTGCATAATTTAAAAATTACCCCAAATTACTTAAAATTCTTTTTATTACTATAATATTTCATATATATTTTATATTTTATACTACTGTGGTCATACGGTACCTTACTTGGTACTAGTCCATAAATACTGCGTATTTTAGCTCGGGCCATGTTTTATCCCAAAATGCCAAACTTGGATGAAAATTTATTTTCTTCGACTTGCTTCCCTTCTCACCTTCACGAATTTATTCATCACTTACAATCCTTATAATCTCCTAATAATCTCTTCCTTGGACTGATGTCAATTACCTTACGACAAATTCAATGTACAATACTGCAGGGTGCAACATTATCGTAACTTATTATTGCGTAGCGTAACATCACCGTAATGTAATACTACAAGGTGACATCATCGTAATATATTACTGCAGAGCATCACATTGTCGTAATATAATACTGCAGGACGTGACACCTCGCTTCCAGGCTCTCATTAATTTATTTATGGCGTACTTTCATGTGCGAAAATATGGGGTGTAACAGTGTAGACTAGTGATGGTTTAAGGACTCTAGTGTTGTGATTTTTATTTAATTTTGAGATGTGGGCCTGGGGGTCGAGTTTGGTCAATTTCGTGATTTTTGAGTCAATTTCATTGTATTCGCTTGGGACTTCTTCCTTTAGCGTGTATTAATGATATGATACTGATTTTTGTTAGATTTGGAGCATTTGGAGGCTGAGTCGAGAGGTAAAGGCATCGCGGGTTAGAGTTCGGTCCGGTTTGAGGTATGTAATGATTGTAAATATTGTCCTGAGGGTATGAAACCCCAGATTTCACATCGTTTCAATACTTTGAGATGACGCCCACACTATATGACAAGCATGAAGGCGTGCACCGTTAGGGATTGTGACTTGGTCCATCCCGTACGACTATTAAGTCACATATTTGACTGAAAACTATTTGATACTATTTTACTTTGGAAAGTATTACTGTGCTTTGGGCTGAATGCCATATTTGGGCTTCGTGCCAACTTTTTGGACCCTTAAGAGCTTTTTACTACTATTCCTCACTATTTTGATTTAATAGTTGTACTCTGTCATGCTGTGTTTTACTGATTTCATAACTCAGCCTTATTTACTCCGTTTTGATACTATAAATGATATTTTTGGGATGAGCACCCTGTTTTATTGTTGGGCCGAGTGGCTTGAGAGGTTTCTGACTGAGTGGGGCCGAGGGCCTCCGTTGTGAGGATATCATGGGATCGGGCTGCGCGCCGCAACACGTTGTACTGTCTTGTAATATATGAGAGGCTGATGGCCTGATTTATTCTACCATGAGATGGCTTGTGATAACGCTTAGGCTGTGGAGCCCCTCCGGAGTCTGTGCAACCCCAGTGAGCGTGGGCACCCAGTCTGAGTGATGTGATGTTGCCCGAGGGGCTGATCTTGATTCATGTTGTTGCCCGAGGGGCCAATTATGAGTGATTGTGAGGTAGCCTGAGGGGCTAGTTCTAACTGATGATATGCCCGAGGGGCGGTTTATGATACATGTCTTGCCTGAGGGGTTGTTTATGTTTTTATCATCTTTACTAATTGTTCCACCACTTGTTTGAAAACTATTGAAAGTTGTTAAAAGGTTTTTCTAAAACTGAGTTTTCATGAGATATTTGAATTATGTACTGTTTTAGAAATATATTGTTTTGCTGTTATGCTATGACGAGAAATTACATGTTTTCTTACTGCTCAGCTTTCATTTATTTTTATTACTTACTAAGTTGGCGTAATCACATTACTCCCTGCACCTTGTGTGCAGATCCTGGGTTACGGGTTGCAACAACGAGCGCTGATCGTTCTTCCAACAGATCTTCGGAGTCGGCAAGGTAGTTGCTTGGCGTTCGCAGCCCTACTCTTCTCCTTCTTACCTTCCTCAGAGTATTCTTAGTATCTTTATTTTCGGACTATGATAGCCTTTATTATACTTAGACGGAACTTGTAGTTATTTGTGACTTGTAACACCCCGATGTCGGGCTTGTGTTGCTTTTCCGCAATGGTTATTTAGAATTATGTTATGAGATTTTTGAGAATTAATAGCTTAAAAATGACTTTGATGAACTACTGGTTGATTTGCGATTTGTGTTGGCTAGCCAAGTTTCACAATAGGCGCCATTACAACCGGGTCGATTTTAGGCTCGTGACAAGTTGGTATCAGAGCCTAGGTTACATAGGTCTCATGAGTCATAAGCGTGTTTAGTATAGTCTTGTGGATAGGTATGAAGACATATGTACTTATCTTCGAGAGGCTGCATAACCGTTAGGAAAAACTCCACATTCATGATTTCCTGTCGTGCGAATGTGTTGATTCTGGTAACTAAACTTTTGTTATTCTATTCTCTCACAGATAGTGAGGACACGTGCTACCGGTGAAGATGGACGACCACCAGTACCACCAGCTGGGTCCACTAGAGGCTGAGGACACTCTCGAGGTCGTGGTAGGGGCAGGGGTGCAACCTGCACAACAGCTAGGGTAGCACCTGCAGATCCACCAGCTGCCCAGTTCATGATCAGGTCCCAGTTGCGGATGCTCCAGCAGTTCCAGCTCAGGCACCGGCTGTGCCTATTGTTATCCCAGGCCTTTAGGAGGCCCTGGCGTAGATATTATCAGTGTGTATTGGCCTGGCTCAGTCGGTCTCAATTACTATAGCCACAACTATTTCTCATGCTAGGGGAGGGACTCAGACTCCCTCCGTTCGCACACCTGAGCAGGTCGTGCAGGGACATGAAATACCGGGGGCACCTCCAGCCCAACCAGTTGCAGTTGCTCAGGACTATGTAGCTCTTATTATGACAGAGGATGAGAAACGCAGATTGGAGAGGTTTGGTAGACTCCAGCCTCCGTCATTTAGTGGTGCTGAGGGTGAGGATGGACAGGGTTTCTTGGATAAGTGTCAGAGGATACTTCAGACCGCAAGTATTCTATAGAATAGTGGGGTCTCGTTCACTACTTTACAATTCTCCGAGGCTTCAAGTAGTTGATGGGAGGCTTACGACAGGCATAGGCCAGTTGGCGCAGCGCCCCTTTCTTAGCAGCAATTCTCTGTTCCCTTTCTGGAGAAGTTTGTACATGAGTCTCGTCGGGATGAACTGCACATGCAGTTTGAGCAGCTTCGCCAGGGTGATTGGTCTATTGTACAGTATGGGATGCGATTATCTGAGTTGGCTCGTCATGTGGTCTGGTTGGTTACCACAGACTAGGAGAGGATCGGGAGGTTCATAAATGGCCTCGGTTTTCAGTTTCGGTTGCTTATGACTACAGAGAGAGTGTCTGGTGCTATATTTGATGAGGTTGTTAACATAGATCGATAGATTGAGATGGTTCGTGGTTAGTAGAGGGTTGAGAGGGAGGCTATGAGGCCCCGTGGTCATGGTGGATTCAGTGGTGCTCCTTATGGGGGTCAGTTTCAGCACGGCAGAGGCCGTACATTCAGACATGCTCAGTCAGCTCGCCTAGCATATCGGGGGGCATCTTCGAGCCATGGTTCTCACAGTTCTCATTAGGGTCATTCCTCACTTAGTGCCTTTTTAGCCCAGAGTTCGTCCCGTGCTCCATCAGTTCAGGGCTTTTCCATGCCAGGTTTTTCTGCTAGTTATCCCGGTGCTAAGGGTTCCCTTCAGTCCCCGTCTCTAGCACTAGGGGGTTGTTATCAGTGTTGAGAGTTGGGGCATATGTGGAGACAGTGTCCTCGTCGTCTTGGGGGTCTGTCTTAGTATAGGAGTCAGCCATCGACTTCAGCACCAGCTACTTCATCATCCACCCGCCCAACTAGGGGTGGAGGATAGTTAGCTAGAGGTCACCTTAGAGGGGGAGGTCGATCAAGTGGTGGTCAGGCCCATTTCTATGCACTCCCAACTAGACCCAATATTATTGCTTCAGATGCGGTGTTTACAGGTATTGTCTCAGTTTTCCATAGAGATGCCTCTGCGTTATTTGATACTGGTTCCACTTTTTCATATGTGTCATCATATTTTGCTCGTTAGTTGGATACGCCCCGTGAGTCACTTGTTTCATCTATTTGTATATCTACTCTGGTGGCGATACTGTTGTTGTGGACCGAGTATATCGGTCGTGTGTGGAGACTATTGGGGGTTTGGAGACCTGAGTGGACCTTTTATCGCTTTGTATGGTGGACTTTGATGTGATATTAGGTATGGATTGGTAATCTCCGTATCATGCTATTTTGGATTGTCATGCAAAGACAGTGACGTTGGCTATGTCGGGTGTGCCACAGATTGAGTGGCGAGGTTTGACTGATTTTGTCCCTAGTAGGGTGATCTCATTTTTGAAGGCCAAGCGGATGGTTGGGAAAGGTTGTCTCTCTTACTTGGCTTTTGTGAGGGATATCAGTGCAGAAACTCCTAATATTGATTCAGTCTCGATAGTAAGGGATTTTCCAGATGTATTTCCTGTAGACCTCCCGGGCATGCCACCAGACAGGGATATTGATTTTGGTATTGATCTAGTGCCGGGCACTTAGCCTATTTCTATACAACCGTATCGTATGGCAACGGCAGAGTTTAAGGAGTTGAAGGAGCAGTTTCAAGAACTCCTTGATAAGGGGTTTATTTTACCTAGTGTGTTGCCTTGGGGTGCACCGATCCTATTTGTAAAGAAGAAGGATGGCACGATGAGGATATGCATTGATTATAGACAGTTGAATAGAGTCACAATCAAGAACAAGTATCCTCTACCTCGTATTGATGATTTATTTGACCAGCTTTAGGGAGCGAGGGTGTTCTCCTAGATTGAACTCCGGTCAGGGTATCACCAGTTGAAGATCAGGGACTCGGATATTCTTAAGATAGCTTTCAAGACCCGATATGGTCATTATGAGTTCCTTGTGATGTCTTTTGGGCTGACCAATGCCCCAACATCGCTCACGCATTTGATGAACAGCGTGTTTCAGCCTTATCTCGACTTATTTGTCATTATACTCATTGATGATATTATGGTATACTCGCATAGTCAGGAGGAGCACATGGAGCATTTGAAAGTGGTATTGCAACGATTGAGGGAGGAGAAGCTTTATGCAAAGTTCTCCAAATTTGAGTTTTGGCTTAGTTCAGTGGCTTTCTTGGGGCATGTAGTGTCCAGAGAAGGTATTCAGGTTGATCCAAAGAAGATAGAGGTAGTTCAGAGTTGGCCCAGGCCGTCCTCAACCATAACGATTCGCATCTTTCTTGGTTTGGCGGGTTATTACCATCGGTTCATTCAGGGATTTTCATCTATAGCATCACCCTTGACCAAATTGACTTAGAACGGTGCGCCTTTCATGTGGTCGGATGAGTGTGAGGCGAGCTTTCAGAAGCTTAAGACTGCTTTGACCATAGCTCCAGTATTAGTTTTGCCATCAGCTTCAGCTTCATATACAGTGTATTGTGATGCTTCGAGAGTTGGTATTTGGTGTGTGTTGATGCAGGAGGGTAGAGTGATTACTTATGCTTCTCGTCAGTTGAAGCCCCATGAGAAGAACTACCATGTTCATGATCTAGAGTTGGCTGCCATTGTTCACGCGTTGAAGATTTGAATGCATTATCTCTATGGTGTATCTTGTGAGGTGTTTACTGATCATCATAGCCTCCAGCACTTGTTCAAGTAGAAGGATCTCAATTTGAGGCAGCGAAGATGGTTGGAGCTGCTAAAGGACTATGACATCACAATCTTGTACCATCCGGGGAAGGCTAATGTAGTGGCCGATGCTTTGAGTAGGAAGGCCATGAGTATGGGCACTTTGGCATATATTTCTGTTGGGGAGAGACCTCTTGTAGTTGATGCTCAGGCATTGGCCAATCAGTTTGTGAGGTTGGATATTTCGGAGCCTAGCAGGGTCTTAGCTTGTGTGGTTTCTCGGTCTTCCTTATTTTATTGCATCAGAGACCGCCAATATGATGATCCTCATTTGCTTTTCCTTAAGGATAGTGTTCAACACGATGATACCAGAGATGTGACTATTGGTGATGATGGGGTATTAAGGATGTAGGGTCGGATATATGTGCCCAATGTAGATGGGTTACTAGAGTTGATACTGGCGGAGGCCCATACCTCGCGGTATTCCATCCATTCGGGTGCCGCAAAGATGTATTAGGATTTGAGACATCATTATTGGTGTAGAAGGATGAAGAAGGATATTGTGGGATTTGTAGTCTGGTGTCTCAATTGTCAGAAGGTAAAAGATGAGCATCAGAGACTGGGTGGCTTGCTTCAGCAGATAGATATTCTAGAGTGGAAATGGGAGCAGATCACCATGGCTCCCCCGGACTTTGAGGAAGTTTGATGCTATTTGGGTGATTGTGGATCACCTGACAATGTCCGCGCACTTCATTCCTGTGTGTACTACCTATTCGTCATAGCGGTTAGCAGAGATTTATATCCCAGGGATTGTTCGTTTACATGGTGTCCCAATTTTCATCATTTCAGATAGAGGTACTCAGTTCACATTGCAGGTTTGGAGAGCCATGCAGAGAAAGTTGGGTACTCAGGTCAAGTTGAGCACAACTTTTCACCCTCAGACGGACAGGCAGTCCGAGCGCACTATTCAAATATTGGAGGATATGTTGCGCACTTATGTCATTGACTTTTTGGGGGTTCATGGAATCAGTTTCTACCGCTCGCAGAGTTTGCATATAACAACAATTATCAGTCGAGTATTCAAATGTCTCTATATGAGACTTTATATGGAAGACAGTGTAGATCTCCAGTAGGTTGGTTTGAGCCGAAAGAGGCCAAGCTTTTGGGTACAGACTTGGTGCAAGATGCTTTGGACAAAGTGAAAGTGATTCAAGAGTGGCTTCATACAACGCAATCGAGACAAAACAGCTATGCTGACATGAAGTTTCGAGATGTGTCTTACATGGTTAGGGAGAAGGTTCTATTGAAGGTTTCTCCCATGAAGGGTGTTATGAGATTTGGTAAGAACGGTAAATTGAGTCTTTGGTTCATTGGTCCTTTTGCGGTGCTTCATAGGATTGGGGAGGTGGCTTATGAGCTTGCTTTGCCATCTAGCTTGTCGAGTGTGCATCCGGTATTTCATGTTTCTATGCTCCAGAAGTATATTGGCGGTCCGTCTCATGTTTTGGATCTCAGCACGGTTCAGTTAGACAGTTATTTGACTTATGATGTAGAGCCAGTGGCTATTTTGGAGCGGCAGGTCTAAAAGTTGAGATCAAAAGATATAGTTTCAGTGAAAGTGCAGCGGAGAGGCAGCTCGTGGAGGAGGCCACTTGGGAGACCAAGCGGGAGATGCAGAGAAGATATCCACACCTGTTTGAGGCTTCAGGTATGTTTTTTGACTTGTTCGAGGATGAACGTTTGATTAAGAAGGGGAGGATGTAACGACCCGACTGGTCGTTTCGTGAGTTACCGCCTGGTTTCCCCTATTTCTGCTTCCTTTTGTGCTGTTCAGTCGTATTTGAATATCGTGTTGGGGTGTTGTGTTCGGAGTGGTCTTAGGGTGGAAATGAGACACTTAGTCTCTTAAGTTTGTTATTTAGTTGGTAAAGTCAATCAGAAGCTGACTTGTGGGTAAATGATCTTGGAAGTGGGTTTTTATTGTTCGGATAGCTTCATTAGGTGATTTTGGCCTTGGGAGCATGTTCGGAATGTAATTTGGAGGTCCGTGGTAGAATTAGGCTTGAATTTGCGAAATTAAAAATTTGGCATTTTCCGGTTGGCAGTGGAAATTTTGATATCGGGGTCGGATTGGAATTTCCAAAAATTTGAGTAGTTCTGTTTTGTTATTTGTGACATGTGTGCAAAATTTAAGGTCATTCGGATGAGGTTTGATTGGTTTTTACGTCATTTGCGAAATTCAGAAGTTTTGGAATCCTTAGGCTTGAATCCGAGGGTGATTTGATGATTTGATGTTGTTTTGAGTGTTCTGAAGGTTGAAAAAAGTTTGAATGATGATATGTGACTTGTTGGCATGTTTGGGGTAGGTCCCGAGGGCCTCGGGATGGAGTTGGGAGGTTGACAGAAGGTTTAGAGTTGTAGATTTTTGCTGCTTCTGTTGTTTCCGCACCTGCGGAATGGGAACTGCAGGTGCGATAATCGCAGGCACGGAGAGTAACCGCAGGAGCAGGGATTGTTGTAGGAGCGAAAGGATAAACCGCACATGCGAGCCCGCAGGTGCGTTACCTGGGGCACAGGTGCGTAAGCGGGTGCCTTAAGTGAAATCTGCAGAAGCAGAACCACAGGTGCGCCTTATGGGACCGCATGTGCGGAATCCCTGGGGCAGAAACTGTAAAAGCCTCACTTCGCAATTTTTAGTCATTTTTCACCATTTTTGTACGATTTTGGGAGCTCGAAGCCGGGAATTCAAGGAGGAATTGTAGGATTTCAGTGAGGTAAGTTGCTTGGTCTTTGTATTTGGTCTTTGTGATGATTTATCCACTACTTAATCAAGAAATTAGTAGGGAATTTGGAGTGAAATTCAAGGTTAGGGCTTGAGTTTTTGGAGAGCTTCGAGTGAGGATTTTAGGGCCATTTGAGGTTCGATTTCGATGTTTTTGGTATGTGTATACTCGTGAGGGGTTAAAGCTTCTAGTGATGTTATTTTTATCAAATTCCGAGACGTGGGCTCGCGGTCGGGTTTTGCCAATTTCGGGTATTTTGAGTTAATTTGATTATTTTCGCTTGGGCCTTCTTCCTTTAGCGTGTATTAGTGATATGATATAGATTTTGGTTAGATTTGGAGCATTTGGAAGCTGAGTCAAGTGGCAAAAGCATCGCGGGTTAGAGTTTGGTCCGGTTTGAGGTAAGTAGTGATTGTAAATGTGTTCGTGAGGGTATGAAACCCCGGATTTCACATCATTTCACTACTTTGAGGTGACACACACTCTAGATGACGAGCATGAGAGCATGCACCATTGGGGATTGTTACTTGGTCCATCTCGTACGACTATTAAGTCGCATATTTGACTGAAAATTATTTGATACTATTGTACTTGGGAAAATATTACTTTGCTTTGGGCTGAATGCCATATTTTGGCCTCGTGCCGATTGTTTGGACCCTTTGGGGCTTTTTACTAATATTCCTCACTGTTTTGATTTAATATTTGTTGCTTAGTCATGTTGCGTTTTACTGATTTCATAACTCAGCCTTTTTTTACTCTATTTTGATACTATAAATGATATTTTTGGGCTGAGCATCCTATTTTACTGTTGGCCCGAGTGGCTTGAGAGATTTTTGACTGAGTGAAGCCAAGGGCCTGTGTTGTGAGTATATCATAGGATTGGATTACGTGCCACAGCAGGTTGTACTGTCTTGTTTTATAAAAGAGGCCGAGGGCCTGATTTATTCTACCATGAGATGGCTTGTGATAGAACTTGGACTGTAGAAACCCCTCCGGAGTCTCTACACCCCCAATGAGCGCAGGTACCCAGTGTGCATGATGTGATGTTGCCCGAGGGGCTGATATTGATTCATGTTGTTGCCGGAGTGGCCGATTTTGAGGTAGCCCGAGGGTTTGGTTCTGACTGATGATGTGCCCGAGGGGCGGTTTATGATACATGTCTTGCCCGAGAGGCTGTTTATGTTTTCATCATCTTTACTCATTGTTCCACCACTTGTTTGAAAACTATTGAAGGTTGCTTTTAAAAGGTTTTTCTGAAACTGAGTTCTCATGAGAAAATTGAATTCGGTACTGTTTTGGAAACATACTATTTTGCTGTTGTGCTATGACATGAAGTTACTTGTTTTCTTACTACTCAGCTTTCATTTACTTTTATTACTTACTGAGTTGGCGTACTCACATTACTCCCTGCACCTTGTGTGCAGATATAGGAGTTACGGGTCGCGACAATGAGTGTTGATCGTTCTTCCAGCAGATCTTCAGAGTCGACAAGATAGCTGCTTGGCGTTCGCAGCCCTGCACTTCTCCTTCTTACCTTACTCAGACTGTTCTTAGTATATTTATTTTCGGACTATGCCTTTATTGTACTTAGATAGACCTTGTAGTTACTGATGACTTGTGACACCCCGATGTAGGGCTTGTGTTATTTTTCCGCACTGGTTATTTATACTTATGTTATGAGATTTTTGTTAATTAATAGCTTAAAAAAGACTTTTGTGAACTACTGGTTGATTTGGGATTTGTGTCGGCTAGCATAGTTTCACGATAGGCCCCATCACGACCGGGTCGATTTTAGTGTCGTGACATATACAAATTTACGCCTAGTATATTTTCTAATTCTTATTGAATCATTCATATATGCTTTCCTAGAGTTAATTCTTTATCATATTGTTAGCCTAACATGCTTTTCTACCACTTAATGTGTCACCCTAATTTGTTAAATCCTACACTCCTTAATATTGCCTATGACCTCTAGAATGAGACTTAATATCTAGCGTCTTCTCCTATATGTGATTAAAACCTAGTATCTATATGTCCTGTTAATGTGGAATTGATATATTTTCACTTATCCTGAATTCTGGTATTGTTTTGAATCTTTGTGCTATAATTAATACTCAATATGTTAAGTCTCATGTTCAACTAAGTGACATATTTGTCAACTGTTGTAAATTATACCCACTAGCCTATTATTATGATGTTTGTGACCATATGCTCATGAGGCTCTCGTGTTAAAAACCTTTATGTGAAAACTGCCATCCACCTGTTCCTCTCTATGACTTCGCTAGATTCTCATGTTAATTGATTGAAGTCCTATAGGCTAATTCTAGACTATGCTTTGACTCTTGAAACTCTTGTTGGAATAATTCACTAGCATATGATGGTCAATCATGTCATCCTAATATTGTTTTAGAAAAATATAAGCATGAAACTGCCTTGTGAACTTGGCAGTATTTTGTGTGATCCTACCTATATGCTTTGGTTGGAATTACTGTTAGATATACTTTTAAGAGCTAAGTATGTTTGCCAAATTATGCTACTAGTATGATTATTATGCAAGGCTTTCATGTTGAAATCCTTATATGAATATTGTACTCCACCTTCTTCTTGTCTATGATTCTGCTGGGCTGTCATCTGAAGCTCTTTGAGTTGGTTCTATTTTAAAACACTATTTGCAGTGGTTGGTTAGTATATGATATCCTATCTTGTCACCGTTAATCCTGTTTTTCTGGAATTACTTGCATGTATGTGTCTTTGATGCCTTTCACCTTAGCATGGCCATGTCTATTCCATGAGTAATTCTGTTATCTATATGGCTGAATTTGGTATCCACTAGCTTAATAACTAGAATCGTTTGGGCCTGGTATGTTGGGCCTGCCTTTGGTATCGGGGGTCGAATTATACTGTCTGCACCTTGAGTTTGGGCATGTTGTCTGCATGAAGTCCTAAGCATATTTGAAGGCCCAAATGAATTACTGGGTTACTCTATATTTATATTTGGGCCTTTAATTATTTAAAATGATCTGTAATAGTTTGTAAAACAGAATGATAGGGAAACTAATGAAAAAATGAATGATGGGGAAACTAATAAAATTGACTGAGGTATTCTAATTTTTGCATGAACAGGTAGAAAACCTGTCCATAGGATTTGATTGCCTTGGGTGATCTTTGTTTGACGTGCTTTGACTCAACACACTAATAGAAATCATGCCTATAGGAATCACACACTTCACTTAACTTGTCTAAAACTTGGTACATTATTCAAAGCATGTTAGTTTAAGTAATTGTTATACCTCTTTCCATGTCTACTACTGTGCACTCTTAGACAAAATGTCTATAGGGATCAAATCCCTTGCTTAATTACTAGATAATATGCCTATAGGATGCAATAATACATGCATTCACTAGTGCTCATCTAGATATCACGACTATATGATGTTAATCAATTAACCAACTACTTTTGTTTCTTTCATTATACTGTCCCTCTAAGATGACATGCATATAAAGATAAAGAATTATAAAAACAAGTTCAATTGTCAACTAAAACAAATCTTGCCTATAGGATACTGTCACTCGCTTAGTAAGACTATCTATAACATCAACGCTGTTAATTTTGAGCTTTCAAACAGTTATATTATCTCATTGCACGAAAAATTTAGAGATCATGCCTACAAGTATTTTAACACCTTTAATCAACAAATTCATTAGTCTAAAGCTATGGTACTGCTTGTACGATACTTGAAATTAGAATCACATAGAAACCATGTCTATAGGACTTAACGACTCTCGTGTGTTTTAACTCTAAAGTTGTCTACTGCCTAATCTGCCTACGTGCATTAGTTGCTTATGTGTGGAGGCTAACTCGAGCCATTTATTATCTTTATGTATAGTCCTATATGTTTAGAATATGCGCCTAGTTTTATCATTTTGAGCATCCCTTAGAGTCTAGAACCACCCAAATAGTAGGTCCAAAGCCTCTTGGACCATAAGCATGGGGCAGGTAGCGCATGCATAGGAGACGGTCTAGAATTGAATTAAAGCGTTTTAAGTAAACAACATTGACATAGTAATCAGGTAGCAGGAGATGATAGTCTATGCCCGCTAAATAATATGAGCAACACTACCCTAAGGGAGTTGCGAAGTATTATTTATTTTTCACGGGGTGTTCGTTTAGGCTAACAAACTTAGGAACCCCCCCCCCCTCCTCATTTATATGTTTATTGTTTGCACTTTGTATCTTGAACTTGGAGTAATTAACTTGTATCCTATAACCTCCAATGACTTGTACCTGTTATCTATATAGTTTAAATCTTATACGAATTTCTTTCACTTGTTAGAACCTTTAAATTTCTTGTCCTCCCTCACTTATATGATCATATAGGACAATTATAATCCACTAATTTCACATAGCGTAAACTTCAGCCGGAACCTACAATTGTGGACCTCGAAAAGTGTCTAACACCTTTTTTTTAGGTAATTTGAGCCTACCAGATCTTTGGTGACGTGGAATAATTAAGTAGAGTTATTTGTAAATAGGTGCCCTAACGCCTATTTGAACATCTATTTAAAAGAGTTATCATATGTCGAAACCCACTTTCAAGAGAAAAAGGGGCGCGACAACATCGTGACTCTTCTAGGGATTTACAGTTAGGCTCTTACCATAATGAAGTTGACTTTTGTGGATTAATAGATATATTTGATGATATGTACATCCCTTCCCTTATCTTCCTTTATTTGTTTAAATTGCTATGACACGTACATCCTCTCTCCATTCCTTCATCTTGTTTAAGACTGATATATCATGTCTTTCCCGTCCCTCTCTCCCTATTTTCTTCATTTAATTACGTTTTCGCATGTTTTCATGAGTTAAACTGACTTCTCGTTTTTGTCTTTCCTTTTTTCTTTTCTTTCTCTTGTTTATAGTATTTACTATTTTTACGCATTTTCATCATGTAAATATTTGGCAACGTGTTACTATTTTTGCATAAAGCATGCTCCCAACATCATACTCCATGTTGATACCCAATGTTTTCCTATAATATTTTTAAAATGCATATATACCTCCAAAACTATGCATTAGCATCAATTAATATTTTTCCATAATTTCAGCATTTTTAAAAGGGTTTTAATTAATTTATCCCAGTATCTTTGTTTATATAAACAATTACTAATTGCATAACAAATGACTTTATAGCAATTTTTATGCCTTAATATTACTATTTATATTTATACTAAGCATTAATTATTTCATAAATAGCCACATTTGTAGTTTTGGGTTATAATTGCAATAACTTTGCAATAATAATCCATGTATGCATAATTGCAATAACTTTAAAACATATCTAGGCATGGAAACCATTTTTTTATAATATGTTAATTATTTTAAAAAATTATTTTTTTATCAACTAAAGGGGTATTTAACAAATAGCCTTTTTTATTTTTTGGACCTAGCCTAATTAGATGCCCAAATTCGGTCCTAACCAGCCCAAATCTACCCCAGCCCAAACCAATAAAATTCAACCCGGCCCCAAACCTTTTTAATCCTAGTTGTTGATCAGAAAGATCAACGACTACCATCACCACTTTCCTTTTTTATCTCCAATAACCCCTAACCCTAATTCATTTACACAAAATGGTTGCCCTAAAACTTCTCTCCTCTCCATCTCTCTCTGAGAGCCAACCTTAACCCTAGCCGCCTCCACCCAAAACTAGCCCTAATCCCTCCGATTCTCACTCGATCCATGGATTTCCATGGGTGTTTGAGACCCCTGCGGGCCTCCTACTTTCCCTGGTTTCTCGATTTGGTGATTTCATGGAAGGACCTCAAAGAGATCTAGTCCGGATCTTGTTCAGAACTCTCCAAGAGTCTATCTATGGTCTATGAGTGCTTTCTATCGATGTTTTGCAGCTCAAATCTCTGATTCAAAGACCAGATTGTCTTTACCCTTTCTCTTTTCTTGAAAAACCTATTGTTTGGACTTGAATCTGTCCAGGTCCTTGTAGATATGGAGCGATTTTGAGTTCGTCACTGATTTTTTCCTTAAGGTTCCCTTATTGCTTTACTGATTGACCGACTTTATGCACTTTGCTATGCTAGGGTTTGGTTTTCTCGTTATTTGTTGGTTGAATCTCTGTGTATCTGAAGTGTTTTCAAGTTTCCTTGACCATTTTCCTTAAGAATCTTCTGATTCTCTACTGTTAATTAACTCTAAGTATTTTCTAAGATTAAGGTTTTTCTTCGTCTATTTTGCAAATGGTTTTCTGAAATGTCTCATGTTTTTGTTTAATTTTTCTACAATGACTATGTTCCAGACTTGATTTCTTGACTGTTCATTGTTTGATTTCAACATTTTTGGTCCGTCATTGTTTGAATAATCGACTGATTAGCTAAATTATTTAGGGTTTTATTGTTTGCTGAAATAATTTACTGATTTCTACCTGCTTTGCTTAATCTAGAGGTTCTTAATTGACATCTCTTCCCTATTTATGGGTTGATTGACCCTCAATTGGCCTCTAATTACCTATGATTGCCTTATTTGTATGATTGATTGTTTGACTTATGGGTTCTAACCCTAATTGGTTGTTAAACACACTTCTTGTCTCATTTGAAAATCAATCAGAGTTATTTATGGGTACAATCCCCTAACTTTCGGTCCCTATCAGGCTCAATTTATTATTTGATTACTTCCCTTACCTTAATAAACTATCCGTAAGGTTCCGGGATTCTTACTAATTCCCTATTTGGGTGTGATTTGGATTTTTTACCCTAATTAGCTATGTTTGCTGTGACCGTTGAGTAACTACCCCTAATTAAGGGGTCTATTCCGGATTCTCTTACATAATTTGATTTTATAATTATTTAATTGCCCCTAATTGACTGACTTCTGATTTTGTTACCTTATTTGCTCTACTCTTTAAGTGCTATATATACTCTCATTCTGATTCTTCTAGACACGAACACAGTTCATAAAGAAACTCTCAATCACACACATACTTTGCTCTCATTTTGCTGCTGCTTGTATTTAGTACATTGTCTACCCGGCTGAAAGCCAAGGCTAGACCACTAAATTCTGCACCTTCTTATCTTTTGTTTGCTATCTTTACTTGGTATGTCTACCCTCTCAATATCCTTTCACACGCATTGAAGCTATACCTATGTGTTTCCCTGTTCATTGCCCTGACTATTTCTGTGTAGCCAAAGTCATGCCTGCTCTTGTTTATTGTTGCTATATTTAAACTCCTGCTTTATTGTTTATTGCTGCAATTAGCATGATTACTTATATATTTAGGTCTTATACTTTTAATCAGCCTGGCAGATCTTGCAAATTAGTTATATGTCTTTCATGTCTACTGCTTTAAGTCAGCATGATTGCTCCTGTTGTTATGCCCTACCTAGTGCTATGTAATCTGGCCCTTTTAAACTTATGTGCCTGTTGTCTATTACTTCTAATCAGCACCATTAGGTCATATTGAGTGCTATACTTGCTTGGTGTTAATCAGTATGCTTCTCGCCTTGTTTTATGTGTTCCTGATTTAGGATTCCTATGTTCCCAACCCCTGATCCCTTCTCTGTGTAGTTGTTTGTTCTCAACATGCTATAAGCCACCTAGTGTTAACTAATGAACTAAGCTAAATCTGGGAAATGAGAATCGTTGCTTTGAAACTTTGTGACCATGTTTTTTGCTTGTTGTTTGGTTGCTTAAACCTTTGCTTAAGAGTGCTACAATGACTCTGTTTACTTCTAAACTATTTTCTTAAAACTACATCTATTTTCAAACACTACTCCTATTCTTAGAACACCTAGGGTCTTGCCACTCTAGTGTAAGCATTGATTAGGAGTCCTTGAGGCTCATCTGAATTTTGACACACTGGAGTTGGCTTTTCAAACTTGCTCACAAAGTGTTACTTTGAAAGTTTTCCTGGTGTGAGCATTGCCCGGGGTCCCTGAGGCCCTTGAGAACTTTGACACACCAGGATACTATTGGATGCACTGTGAGGTTATATCACTTTTGGCATTTTTGAAGGCCTGGTCTAGCAGGTTTATCTTTTGGGCCTATATTCACACTCCATATAGTTGTAGCAATTTCATTTATGTAATTCATTATTAATGTTAGTTTGTAACAATAATTTCTTGTAAACAGATATTGGGGAAGTTAGTAAAAGGGAGGGTCACTTATATATATCCTGTTGGGAAAGGGTAGATACAATGCCTATAGGTTGCTACAATATCTTTGTTTACCGTGAAAATGGTAATAACAATTAAATTTGATTATGGGACTCTAAAAATACGTGATCTATTTTAATGCTAGTTGTTCAGAAGTTGATGCTATGTACGTGAGACTTAGAAACGAGATAAGAGTAAGGAACAGAGTGATAAACAAATCGATAGGCTAATTATCAGGACCTCGAGGTTGATTCCGGAGCTCGGCAGGGAGCTATCGAGGGTGGTCAATACGTGTCTAACAGTTATAATAAAATTAATCGAGGCTCTTTATGGCCAATGGTAAGCAATAATTGATTAACAAATATGAAGATAAATGAATGAAAGCAATAATATCAAGAGAGTATGTAAGAGAGCAAAGAGAATGTTCTTGTATATTTCGTTTAGAGAAACTGAAGCAACAAACGTCTCTAAAATAATAAGTATCCCCTTTATATATGAAGGGAATCCTAATAAAGTACAAAATGCATTAATTTCAAAAATAAAGGGATGGGACAACTACATGACACCATAATTCAAGGCTAGGGTAGTCCACTAGGCTCTGCTAGTCCTAGTTGTGTACCTTGGGAACTCTCCATTTATATCGCAACCGTGGTCAACATTGTCCTTAGGCTGAGCATTTATGAACCTCGAGGGAGGAAAATCGACCATAGCCTTGCAGCCTCGAGCCTTTGAGATGATCATCCAAGGTGCCTTGATGATGAGGAATTGGACCCTCCGATTTCACCGTATACAGATAGTCCCCATATTTATTAGAGAGGAGCAATAAGAAACGATTTTGACATCTAAATCTTCGGACTTCCCGCAATGAAGTCACGTTGATGATATCATAATTATGTCGTAAGCTTTCATGATACCCGAGACATCCCATGGACTTGTCTTTTCAACGTCATTCAATGCGCTGCCGATTACCATTCTCAAAGTAGCCGTATCACCGTCGATCCAGTTTCCAATGGAGCATTGATTGCACCTGCCGGTCCATCTTTCAAAGGCATTGATGGTGTTGTTGGCCATACTATCATCCCCTATAAATAGAGGCCTTCCGGTACTATCTTTTTACCCAAGTGCCTTTAAACGTATTTCCATCCCTTTCTTCCTACTATCCTCCTCCATTGCTACTCACCATGTTTGGGGTCTACGGCCTTAAGGTCTTATGGAAAAGTTCTCATCAGCCACGCCATGGCCTTTTGCTTGGGCTTTTCTATGCCGAGCGAGATTATACAGTCTTGTCGTTGTTGTTGTTGTTGTTGTTACGGTTGTTACTGCTGTCGTTGGTGGTTCGAGGTGATGAGACAGGAGGGCTGACTTCTTCTAACTTAGGAGGATGTTTTGACTCTATACCGCTTCTTGGGAGAGCATTAGGACTATACACCGCTGCTCACTCTCCTACCCTGGCCTGGTGTGGCACTTCATCCCTTTGGTTTTCTAAAGGATAAAATGGCACCACCGGCCATTAGACTTGCACAACACAATGTCCTGGGAGGCAGACCCGGAGAAGCCATGCAAGTAGGGTTTGATGCCCGCCGAATCTTCAACATTTGGCTTCGGCGGGCTATGTCTCTCTGTTTTGCTTTTCCTGCATCACTTTCCTCCTCTTAATCTTCGCCTTTTCCTCTTCTTCATCTTTTCCCTGGGAGATATTATTCCGGAGGACTAAGGTGAAACCCCAGAGGAGGTGGTGGTCAAAGATATTATCGCCGAGGATACATGCCTGGGGAGATGGCGCTCAAAGATGTTGCAGCCAAGGATGCACCTTTGGGAGTAGGTAAGGCTTTAAGCTTTTTGCTACATGTGTACTTTTTCTCTTCTTTGTTAGTGTGTAAGGACCCCTCGTGGGCTTTTGTAATCATACGTTATGACCCCTCGAGGGCTTCTGTAATCAAGTGTTTTCTAAATACAAAGAAGTTTCTTCAATTTTTGTCTTATGCTTGTTGTATTCCCTTTTATTTATGTTTATGGGGACTCTGAATGTATGACTCTACCGGTTGGTGCTAATATTGAGCCCAGATGTGATTGTTTTTTCCTGATTTCTGATTGATTAACATGGATTCTCGTGGAGCCCTTCGCCGTTCCTTGGATCGAGCTTGTATTGGACCGATAATCTCGGGTCATCAGGACCCTTATTTTGAGTTGAATGAAAGTAATGCTTCGAGCCTTGGAACCATTATTTATCACTTAGGCTCCGAAGTAACCTTTGAGCGGAAACTTGCTCGGAGGCCCGAGGATAGGGACTGCCTTTGAGCTTTCGAGGGCACTCCCCGAGTAGAGGTTCGTTCAAATCCGGACCACCTAGAAGCTTGCCTTGAACTTAGCGTAGATAGCCTTAAGGCTCTGTAGGTAGATCCCAGAAGGCGGTTTTCCCAAATTCAAACGGCACCCCGTGACCGAGCCCATGTGGTCGGAGCTCAAATTCTTGTTTCTTTGTAGCCTAACTCCTTTTTTGGTGAAATTCACCGAGGTTGGGTACCACCTCGAGACTTGTAATGATGTCATCGGCTTTCTGGAGCCTAACCTTTTTCTGATGGATGTCCTCGAAGTCGGGTACTACCTCGGGACTGGAGATGATGTCATTGGCCTTTTAGAGCCTATTTTTGCTTGCTAATGGAGGTCCTCGAGGTCGGGTACCACCTCAGGACTGGTGATGATGTTATTGGCTTCTTAAAGCCTCACTCCTTATGGATAGAGGTCCTCAAGGTCAGGTAGAACCTCGGGACTAGCGATGATACGGGTATTTCTGTTCTCAAAGCATTACATGGCATTGACTAATGTACGATATGGTCGCCAAGCTATTGGGGGATTTGGTGATATCGGCCAGTGTTTTTAATCGGCTTTGAGGTAGGTGAATCGTCGCTGTTTTTTCCATATATATATATATATATATATATATATATATATATATATATATATATATATATATATATATATATATATGGATGTTTCTGCTCTTTTGGATATCCTACCATTTTAAGTAGTTTCCCTTCCTTTCATGTGTTAAGCCTTTCATTATTTTACTGCTAACGCACTTGCACCGATTCCTACTTTAGTTACTAATTTTGCCATAGTCATGGCTGCTACATCGGGGTCTGCCCGACAGAGAGGAGAGAGTTCCGCCTCCGACATTCAGTACCAACGAGAGTATACCTTGAAGATTACTTCTTTTGTAGGAGAAGAGCAACTTGAGTTAGTGAGAAAAGACTGCGGATGGGGGAGAAAGTAGTGTTACAGACATTTTCCCCGGATGAGGGCATCACCGATCATGTCGATGGATTTTTGAATGTGTACATGCATCCTTTCACACTAGACCCCCTTGATATATTTGTGCTCTACTTCTGTTTAAAGTATCGGGTTACCTTGGCGCAGATCCATCCGTCATTTTGGTGAACGGTGTTGATGGTGAGATGTTTCGCGGAGAAGGCGGGGCTTGAACTTATGCCCAGTCATCTTATTAGGCAGTTCGAGCTCTTTCACCATCGAGGTATGCTAACCTTGCGATGCCGATCGACCACGCCCTTCGTTGTTGATGATGTGGAAGATGGAGAGCGAGAGTGGATGATTCGCTTAATCCGAGTACGGACTGGTGACATTATCCCCGTGGAGCTTAAGCTATTCCATGAGGAATGGAACTATACACGTAAGTGGTGCATTCCGTGCCTTCTAAGTTTTGTCTTATGGCAAAAGTTTGTTTCGTAACCGTGCCTTCTTTTCCTTTTCTGCAGCGATTTCATGGGCGCTGAGCGCCGTTCCTGATCTATCGAATTGGTACAGAAGTTGGCGACCCACTCGACCTACGACGAGCACAAGTGGCGAGCTTTGTCCCGGGGTAGATGGAAAGCAAAACATCATGGTGTGTGTTGTGATATTTTTTCCTTTCCCTCCCTTCGTATGGAGATGCATTTTCCCTTTATGCGTATTAATCTTGTTGTTGTAGGCATCGGAGAGCCTTCAAAGGCGAGGCCACGCTCCTCTATAGAGGGGGACGAGTTGCCAGCTTCCGGGCTAAAGAATGACAACAATAAGCAAAAGATGCTTTTACAAGGCGATGGCGCTCAAAATAAGGCAAAACGGGATTGGGGCTTTGGGGCGGAAGCATCGCCCGAGACTACTGCATTCGTACTTCCTGGTTCTAGAAAGATGGTGTCCCCATTGTTGTCGCCCTCTTTTTCTATCGACAATACTTCGAAGGATACTAGAAACTCGGGATCGCACATAATGAGTGACCGTGCCTCGACTGGAGTCGATCCTTTCAGAGCTGGGAGAAATAGGTTGGCAGATGTGCGCTTGGTCTTCGAGGAAGCCCAGCGGCTTCAATTCGTGGTGGGTTTTGGCACAGGTCTTTCGAGCTTTCCCCCTTCCCTTCCTTATTGGGTTTTCTTTTGCAGGAATTCGACGGGCTTATGTCCGGGCTACTTCATTGTGAAGCCAGGCTGCGGAAAGCTCTGGATAAGGAGAGATCCTTTATGCTCCTTTGCAATGAAAAGGAAGTTGAGTTGGTATACTTGCGGTATAAGGGGGGCCGGAGCTTGAATTACGAGAACCACTTGAAGGAGCAGGTAATCTTCTCTCTCGGGTGAGCGTACATTATGCCTCCTGGCTTCTGGGGCTAACACTTCATTTATTTTAGTTGCAGAAAAAGACGAAGAGCCTGGAGTGCCTTCGGGATGAAGTTGACCGGGCCAGGCATGAGCATAGCCCATGCTTCAGAGGGGATGGATGCTCTGGCTAAAGTTCATGCTTTTGAGGCTCAACTTCGCTTGACCCGTGATAATGCTCTGGCTAAAGTTCATTGATGCCCGGGCTGAAGCCACAATGAGCCAAACTAAGGTTGACCAGGAGATGGAGATCTATTCAAAGGATGCCGCCGATGCTCAAGCTGAGCTGAGAAGGATCCTTGACCGCGAATAGAGGATCAAAGAATGCGCTCGTTGCAAGTCTCGAAGAAGGACCCTCAAGGAGATCTGTGCTAGAGGTTTCGTCCACTCAGAAGAGTTGTCGCGAGCGAGGGCGAACGAGCGTGATGCTCGATTATTTCTATCCGACACCGAAGAAAGCGAAGATGAGGCTGGCATGCTGTAACTCCCAGGGGGCGTAGATTTCACCATTTGTATGTAGCATTTTCGAAGCATGTTTATAGATGGAGATTGCATTTTTTCGTATATGTGTATAAAAGAAAACCTTGTGGCTTTATTTCTTCTGCACCATTTTCTGTCTCGAATTTGGCCAGGTGAACTGGTCTTTGAGTAGGTAGGAATCCTTGGATTCGTGATGTGGCCTTGGGGCTCATTAGACTGGAAATAATGGTTCTTATGCCTTGGGTCAAAGTGACCTTTTGTGCGTGTGGCCCTGAGGCTCATCTGCATGGCAACAATGGCTCTTACGCCTTGGGTCGAAGCGACCTTTTATTGTGGGCTGGCGACAATGGCTCTTACGCCTTGGGTTGAAGCAACCTTTTATGTGTGTGTCCATAAGGCTTATCAGGATGGAAACAATGGCTCTTACGCCTTGCTCTTAGGCATATTTTAGTTAATTGTTTTGGGTTCAGTCTCTGAATCAGGTTACGACTAGAGCTCTTTTGACCCTCCAGTTTTCGGATTTGTGCAGGCTGGCGACAATGGATCTTATGACTTGGACCGGTGCGGCCTTTTAGTGTGGGCTGGCGACAATGGCTCTTACACCTTGGATTGATGCGACCTTTTATGTAGGCTTTATTTTTCCCTCATTAAGGAGTTTTTTAAATAATTTTTGTCGGACTCTTCGATGGTTTAATAAAAAACCTTGATTGTGAGTTGTTATATGGCGATGATCGAGCACCTTGGGAGGTTTGGCTCGGAGGCTGAGTATCTCAAAGCCGATGTTTAGGAGCTGACGTAGTCGAAGCTTTTTTTCCTATGTCGAGGGCAGCTTGTTTAACCAGTTCTTTTCAAAGTAGATTCGAAGTAATTGAAGGCCTGTGATTTTGTAGCGGCGGTCGGGCGTCCCCGAGTCGCGTTAGTTCGGCTGGTACAGCCTTGTGACCGAAGTCATTTGTGTTCGGCCGGAGGCTTTAAGTCTCAAGTGAAGTAGTTTCGGCATGTATATCGAGGGTATGCCTTTTAGGGGTCTTACTAGTTTGATATATTTCCGAAACTTTGCGATCGGGTTTATGCCTGTAGTAAGGTCTTACTAGTTTTACATGCCTTTGAGGTCTTACAGTTATGGATAATTGGTACAAGTATTGTTCATGCCTTGCTTTAGGTCTTACAGATATTGTTGCTGCCTTATGTAGGTCTTACGAGACCGAGTCTTCCCGCTCAGGGTCTTATGGCCTCGGGTTTTTTAATGAATGGCGATTGGCGACAGTCCCCGAGTCATCAAGGATATCTTGGCTCGGAAGCCATTACTTGTAAACTTTGTATTGCTTCATTGAGGGCTTATGGCTTCAGCGATCCCGACCTTGAGGTCGTGCGTTTTTTGAGATTTTGACGCTAGTCCCCGAGTATTCGAGCCACTTTCAGCCATGGAGACATTTTCGTGGTTTTCATGTTGCCTCGCTGAGGGCTTATGATTTGGAGTCCTGACTGGGAGGTCATTCAGGTGTTGAATTGTTAAGGCCAGTCCCCGAGTGTTCGGGACGTTCTCGGCGGAGGAGTCGTTTTTGCGAGGGTGCCGAGCTTCTTTTGGAGTGTGAGATGCTTTGATAAAAGATATTTTTTGATTATTTGGCACAAGTGTAAATTTTTTTGCCATCGTGGGCCCGGCTATACGGACACAGTTCGTTCGACCGTTTGGCCCAGTACATCATTTTTCTATTGGGACCCCATTTGGCGTTTCTTGGTTTTTCTGAGCGGATGGCCTTCCAAGAGGGATATCCCCAGTGTTTTAGTTTGATTTCAAAAGGAGCCTTGAATGCTTGTTGAGTCTTCCTTAGGTAGCATGTGGATGTTTCCTCGTTAAAAACCTTGCCGGTAAAAACCCTTTTCGAGATAAAAACTCGGCCGAAGGAAAAGAGTGCAATAGATGCTTTAAAACCTTAAGGTCTTCGAGCTGGGTTAGCACTTTGACTGGTTCGGTCGGGTGCCTGCATAAAGGTTAGTATGAAATATAAAATGAAAAGGGAGACGGTTATACCTTAGTGTGTGGGATGTGCCGGCGATGTTTCGAGGTCCGATATGTCCCAGTTACTCGAGATAAGGACGTGGTACGGTCCTTTGATTTGTTTAATCGGGCTATATCAAATATGTAGTTCGATTACCCTACAACTCTTTTGCGGGTGGAGGCATTGGCGGTGGCGCCACATCGTGTACCGCGAACATTTCTCTCATCGCATATTGTTCCTCGTAGACGATTTTAATTCCATCCTTCGATAGGAATTTCTCAATTTGGTGGATGGAGGATGGTACTACTCTCATGCAGTGTATCCACTCCCTCCCGAGCAAGGCATTGTACCTCATGTCCCCTTCGATGACATGAAATTTAACATTACGGGTTGTGCCGGCCACGTTGACTAGGAGGATGATTTCTCATTTTGTTGTTTCACTTGCCATGTTGAATCCGTTGAGAACTCGAGTGGCGGGCACGATTTGGTCGAGCATTCCAAGCTGCTCTATTACCCTCGACCTGATAATGTTGGCCGAGCTACATTGATCCACGAGTACACGTTTTATTTGAAAAGTATTTACAAGGAAAGAAATTACTAGTGCGTCATTGTGGGGTTCAGACAAGGTTTCGGTGTCCTCTTCACTGAATGTGAGGTCATCCTCAGGTATATACCTCGGGTTCACTTTTCTCTGGTGATGGATACTTTTGTCCTTCTCATCACGGGTTCTAGTGGGGCATCGATGCCTCCCAGGATCATGTGATGACATGTTGTGGCTAATTTGCTTTGTTCTTCTTGGCCGCCTCTCTTTATCAGAATTGATTTTTGGCTTGGTCATTGAGGAATTCTCAGAGGTGACCTTTGTTAAGTAGTCGGGCTACCTATTCTTGGATTTGGTGGCAATTCTCGGTCCTATGGCCGTGCGTGTTGTGAAATTTACATACTAAGTAATGATCCCTTTGCGAAGGATCTGATTGTATAGGCCTGGGCCACCTGGCGTCTCTAATTTTGCTAATGGCGAACACGATGTCTGACACATCGGAGTTGAAGGTGTACTGTGATAATAGAGGTGACTGCGTTAGCCCCGCGCTCCTATCAAATCCAGCTCTGTTGATGAGTCCTCGAGGATTCTGTCCTCGGTCTATCCTTCGATCGTTGTAAGGTGGGTTGCACCTCGGGGCATTCCTTCTATCTTCGATGTATGGCTGATATCTTTCTTTGTTTGGCTTTGGCTCCTTCGCCAAAAGCCTGCTTGGGTATACTGAGCCCGAGAGGGCTCCTAGCTGGTCATCTTCAACCCTGATTGTTTACCGTGAAAATGGTAAAAACAATTAAATTTGTTTATGGGATTCTAAAAATACGTGATCTATTTTTATGCTAGTTTGTTAAGCAGTTGATGCTATGTGTGAAGTTTAGAAATGAGATAAAAGTAAGGAGGGAAGTGATAACCAAACCGATAGGATAATTATCGGGGCCTCGAGCTTGTCGATTCGGGGCCTTGAGGCCGATTCTAGAGCTCGGCTAGGAGCTATCGCAGGCAGTCGAAGTATGGCTAATAGTTATAATAAAATCAACGAATGCTCTTTGTTGATACCCAATTTTTTCCTATATATTTTAAATATGCATAAATACCTTCAAAATAGCATATATATATACATGCACGAGGTTTTTATAATTTTCTTCAAGTAGGCCCAGGTTTCCCAAAGGCTCCAATGGTCTCATAAGCCTCAAATCCATAGACAAATCAGGGTCTAGGTGCATCAAAGTTCCCTAAGGGTCTCAAGGGCCACGGGAAATGCTTACACCTACACTTAATAACCAAAGAATTGAACAAGTGCAGTGTGGAAATGCCAGCCTCAGTATGCCAGAGTTCATAGGGTTCTCAAAAGGATCCCAAGGCAGTACACATACTAGAGGGGGTAGAACTTATTGACTAAGAGTAAAGTGAGAAGTGAAGGACACAAATTGAAAAGGTTTTAGGAAGACTGTACTTTAATAATAGTAATTCAGTGAAGCAACAGAGGTTATCTAAAAAAGATATTGGAGTAGTTAGAAAAGTTCAAACACTTTAGGATAGGATCATGCACATCTAGTTCACAGAACCAATTGAATTCATTAGTCACGCGGGGGTCAAGGGGGTTTGGGACACATAGAACTTTTGGCTGCAAACACATAACCCAGCAAAGGTCTTAGGACTAGTTCAGACATGCTCAGAAACAGCTGACACTAGCATAGTCACAGAACTAGTCATGAAGAACACAAACACATAGAGGGGTGATAGGGATTTGGGAATCTATGGGATATAAGATGGTAAGTATACAATAAGTAAGAGACAATTGGTAAGGCATGCTCAAAAACACACATAAGGGGAATGTACTAATCTAAAGGAAGGGGAAGATATAATAACATGCTCATAAGGTAACTTTTAACTACACATTTCACAACAGAGCCACAAATAGAAGCAAACCAGAAACAAGAGAAACTGAAATAATAATAGAAGCATGTTGTTGTTGGAACTCTAAATTGAAATTAGGACATACCAGTGAAGAGGAAAATAAACAGAATGAAAGAACCAGAGAGAACACATGGTTAGCCTTGGCTTACAGCCGGCTAACAGTAGCAAATAGCACAAGAGAGAGAGAGCAGAGATATTTTAGTAAGAGAGAGTTTTTTGAAACCAAGTGTTCGTGTGTCTATGTTAATGAAAGACTAGAGTATTTATAGCATTGAAAATAGGTAGAAAATAAGGTAACAAGTAAAGATTTAGCATAATTATGGAAGTAATCACAATTAGAATCTAATTAATACAAGTGCTCCCCTTTATTCAAGGAATCACAGCTTAAATGGATACCGATAGGGATAATCAAGGAAAGAAAATCAGTTGATAAAGACTGATTTTTACCATATAAGGGGTAGTAAAAGTATAGAGCATATGATTGAGTCTAAGTACAGAATATACCAATTAAGGAAAGGATTCAGTAAGAACGAAGTACCACAGCAAATAAGGAAATGGAATCAGTCAATTTAAACAGACAAGGCAGAGTTTTAGGGTTTTAAAAGAAAATCTTTCAATCAAACCATCAATTAAGGAAATCAGAATCAATCAAGAGGGACTCATGTTTCTATACTTCAACATATAAATAAACAAGAACAAATAGAAGTAGCAAACCGGCAAGGTCAGCAATATTGACAGAAAGAGGCAAGAGATGAACAAATCAAGATGAATACAATCACGCAGAGGTGATACAAGTAGGCTAAAGACTCAGTAGAAAACCCATTCGAAGCATGGTAACCACATAAACCTAACAAGAGTTGAGTAGTCATGCTAACACACAGAACAAAAACAACGAGGATCTAAAAAAATTTGGGCTTTTAACAGAGACATGTTGAAAAAGCAGTAAGAACATACAACCAAGCAAGATATGCAAGGAAAGAGTTTTAAACATAAAGAAAAATCAGTTTAAACAAGTGTAGAAGAAACTCTGAGAAACCCTGACTTTAAAGAAAGTAAAAACGGCTTAAAGTTGATGATTTTTCAAAAGAAGTTTGAGAATAATGTAAAACATAGAAAGAAATAGACTTAAATCGTTAAATGAGCACAAATCTGAGAGATATAAACGAAAGTTAGGGTTTCAAAGGAAACCCAAATAGAAACGGAAGAACCTGCTTAAACTTCAAAGATCGTAACATATATGGTGTGATTTTACCCAAAATCACACCGGAGAAGCCATGAACAACCAATCCAGAAACCCTAGATACAAATCAGCATGGCTCAGGGCCCTTGAGGGCCTCAGAGATGATGAGCAAGGCCATGGAGGGACCATTGGAGGCTTGGGGTTGAAAGGTGGTCACCGGAGAGGGAGGCGGTGGTTGAAGGAGGCTAGGGTTAGGTTGAGAGAAGAGAGACGACCAGAGGATTCAAAGGCGGCGTGTTTGGAAAAGTGATTAGGGTTGGGGGGTGTTTAGAGTTAAAAAAGGAAACGGTAAATGAGGGTCGTTCATCTTTTAGATCAACCGCCAGGATTCAATGGAGCTTTGGGTCGGGTAGGAGTAATTGGTGCCTGGGTCGGGTATTTTAATCCGAATTTGGGTTAGGGATTGGGTCCAATTAGGCTAGAATTGAATGCCAAATCTGGCTATAAATAAAATAGCCCATTTTCCTTATTTTAATTTTTAATAAATAATAAATAGTTTTCTGAAAATAATTTTTCTATACCAAAATAATTTAAAATATTCAATTATCATTTTAAAAATATAGGGGCCAATTTTACACATATAAAATATAATTATACATTAAAATGGGCTAACATTGCAATTATATGCAATTTAGCTTCAAAATACTAAATGTAATTATAAAAATGCATGAAAAAATATATTAGCCATATTTTGTCATAAGTATAGAAATTAAATGAATAAACTATCATAAAAATAATTTTGGAAATAATTATTGGGGATTTGATGAATAAAAGGGGAGAAAATAAATCAATTTAAACCCTTAAAATTATGGGGCTCCCTATAGAATAGCTTCTTGATTTTCTATTTCTACTTACGTAATTCATTCATTGGCCTGTAATAATTTGTAAATAGGTATTTGAGGTATTTAGTAAAAGGGATGGGTGGATGTATACTTTATGGGGTAATACAGATAGAAATCCTACTTTTAGGATCTTATTTTTAAAGTTTGTCTGCTTTACTCAATAGAAAACATGTTCATAGGGTTTCACTCTTTAATCTAATTTCTTTGCCTAAATAGAAAACATGCTTATAGGTTTGCTCTTTAATCTTTTTTCTTTGCCCAAATAGAAACCATGTCTATAAGGTTTTACTTTTTGTCATGTTTAGAAACCATGCATATAGGTTCCGGACAATAACGTCTTAAATCAGTTTAATAATAGATGTCATGCCTACAGGACTCAATTCCGATTCAGTTATAATGTGTATTTCTGTATGTTGCTGCAAATCAATTAAAATCAGTAATCCACCTAGATATCATACCTATAGGGATCTCTACTCGCAATACTTTCTGATAATTTAATTTAGTCTAACAAATCAACTTCATTATGCCTAGTTCCTTTTATACTGGTCTTATTAGGTATTAAGCATTTTCTGAAACAAGCTCTTTCAAATTGCCTCAACCTCATTGGATATCATGCCTATAGGTATTAAAGGAGTCTATTTCAAAATCTATTTGCTTTCTGCATTAACATAGACACCAATATTCTGCATATAGGCAAGCCTTAGGGCGTTTTCAACAATTGCATTTCTCTAAAATTGTCTCTGTTGCTTAACGTTTCTGATTCTAACAGGCTTTTAAAATAGCCCCTAGGCAACTACTAGGGTATAATTTCTGAGTCCCAAAAAGGTTTTTGCTATTTCTGAATATTCACTTAGATATCCTGCTTTAGGACATTGTCTAATAAAGACCTTAACTGTGTTTGAGTCATGCTGCTTGTGTGTTTGTTTGAGGAGGAACCTCTGAGCCTCTTAATTTCTCCCATTATGTGAATGTCCTAAATATTTTGATTGTCGCCTTAGAATTTTTGCCTTTCTAAACCTTAAGGGTACATCTAGAACTACCTATAGGAAGAGGTCCTACCTCCCTCCAGGACCATTAAGAAGGGACGGGTAGCAGCACGCAATAGGAATCATTGACCAGGCACTCGCTTTGCATGACCAATAAGGCGATGGAAAAGGTAGACATGGGATATGATGACTATGCGTTAATGTCACGTGTAGCCCCTCATTGAGGAGTGTTTACTGGAAATTGCATGGGATGATCCTATAGGATAACCAACCTAGGACCCCTCTTTACCCAAATCCTCTCTTTATTTAAACTTTTGTTTTACAACTTGTTCAAACCTTTATCTTGCTACTTGTGTTATCCAATGTGCTTTACTTGCACCTTGTTTGATTCAACTGTTTATATGGACTAATTTGTGAATATACGTTCGGTTGGGACCCACAGTTATGGACCAAGAGGGGTGCCTAATGCCTTCCCCTCGAGTAATCGCTCTAGTTAATCTCTCTGGGTGCCCTAAAGCATCATAATCCATTAGGTGGCGACTCTTCAAATACCCAATTCCCAAAAGGAAATGAGTAATTACACCCCGTGAATGTCGAAGCCCGATTTCGCGAGAAAAAGGGGCGCGACACTCTTTATGGCCAATGATAAAAAATAAATGAAGAACAATAAGGAAGATAGTAGATGAAAGCAATAATATCAAGAGAATAGGTTAGAAATCAAAGAGAATGTTCTTGTATATTAAATGTAGAGCATCTGAAGAAACAACATGGGTTTTTAAAATGATAAGTATCCCCTTTATATATAAGGGGAATCCTAACATAGTATGCATTAATTATAAAGAATCGGAGATGGGACAGCTAGATGACATCCTGATTAAGGGCTAGGGTAGTCTACTAGGCCCTGTCAGTCCTAGCCATATGCCTTGGGAACTACCCATTTCTACCGTGGCCGCAGTCAACGTTGTCACAAGATCAGAAGTCGACGAACCTCGAGGGAGGAAACTTTGCCATAGCCTTTGTTACACCCCATATTTTCGTACATGAAAATACGCCATAAGTAAATTAATGAGAACCCGAAAGTGAGATGTCACGTCCCACAATATTACATTACGGTGATGTCACGTTTCGCAATATTAAGTTACAATGATATTGCACCCTGAAGTATTGTACGTTAAAGATTTCATTTTCAGTTAACCGACGTAGAATGGGGAATGAGATTGTCTTGACGTTAACATACTTACGCTATTTATAACAAGCGATAAATAAGTGTTATGAAGAATAAGAGGGTACACGGATTAAAGAAAATGAGTTTCGTTGAAAGTGGTTAATTTAGAATAAAATACGGGTCGAGCGATAATACCCGATAATTATAAAATAGTACCATGGAAGGTACCATATGATCACGGTAGTATAATATATAAAGTATATATGAAGTATTTTAAAAATAAATAGAATTTTAAGTAATTTGTAGTAATTTTTAAATTATGCGGGTAATCGATTAATTACGGGGTAGCGGGATATTATCTGGTTAACTAATAAGTGGATAAAACTTAATTAATTATACTCGAAAAGACATGTGGCAACATATGAGGTGACTAAGCAATTAAAATAGCCTATGTGGTAACCTAGGAAATGATATTATCCAAAAGCAAGATATTTGTTCAAGTCTTAAATTCCAAAGACTAAAAAAGTAACGTTACTCATTCAGAAAGAAAACAAGAGAGATTTCTTTCTTAAATTTGAAACGTTATCCTTACAAGTCCTCTTTCCAAGATTATTTCATTTCAAAAACAAAAGTCTTCATTCCAAGATTATTTCATTTCAACAACAAACTCCATTCAATAATATTTTCGTTCCAAACTTCAAACAGATAACGTTTTCCTCTCAATTTCAAGGAAGCCAAAACTGTTATTTTGTTCCAGAATTTTTAAGAACTAGAAATAAGTTTTCGTCCATAAATTTCTAAGGAGTAGAGGCAAATTTCGTTCAATCTACGAAGATTTCCAACGAAATATTATACGGAGTTTTCCCTACTCCAGGTATGTTAAGGTCCTCCCTTCTTTTCTTTTGGCATGATCCATACAATAAATTTAAATAGCATACTTGCAAAGTCATGATGTCTATTAGTATTACCCAGAAGGGTACTTAGAAATTTAAGCAATGGAAAGGCTCACTCTGTTGCTACACAAAAAAAATACAGAATATGACATACCATAGAGTAATATATTAGATTGGTAAAGAAAGAGGAAAAGGAAAAATGCTTTAGTTATGGTTATGCATGACACTGGAGGATAGAGTTTAATCGTAAAATAAATATGGATCTTTAGGAAAAAGAAAATGATAGACAAGCTATCAGCACCTTTTATAACAGTAATCTCCATAATCATAGTAACTTCTTTAAGTATGAAGTAAATGAGCTTCCGTCCCTTTAATTTCAAGACACAACTACTGATGATTAATGATAATGAATTTAACCTTTTTAGTATGTTAACGCTAAGCTCTTCTTTCATTTGGCATGATCTCGTCATTACATTCACATCCCGGAATTTACGTATATTTTGCTAGTCTCGCAAATTGCGTATATTTTTCTAGTGTTGTAAGTTATAATATTATCCTTATCGGGATTTCATATTTAGTTGAGTATTTCCTTCTACAAGTCAAGAGAGAAGAGAAGTTACATATATACAATATTAAAAGTATTTTAATTACCATCGAGCTATAATCGATGGGCAGGCCCCTATTGGGCAACCTCTGATCAGATGACAAGTTATATGACGATCCTACTGTGTCCGAGCACATATGAGCGAACCTAGTTGGTCGAGATACATAGCCTAGTATGGCCGAGAGCTTATGAGCGAGCCTACTACGACAGAGCAGATATATATATGTATACCGAGCCTTATAAGGCTGGACAACTATTTTACTTACTATATTGAGACAGTTGAGTCAATATCAGCAGGTAAGCATATCTTCATATTATATTTGACTTCTAGCTACTTGCAGTTATTATATTATGAGTTCAGTTTCAGCTTTCAGTATATTGCCTTACATACTCAGTACATTATTTCGTACTGACGTCCCTTTTTCTGGGGGCGCTGCATTTCATGCGTGCAGGTCAGACAGACAGATGAGTAGGCCTCTTCAATAAGTGTTGCCCGAGTTCAGCTTGATCGGTAAGCTCCATGCCTTTCAGAGTTTCCGGGTCTAGAGCCTTATGTATATATTGTATATATATGTACATATGTCATGAATAGGTCGGAGGGCCTTTACGATCACAGTGTATCCATCAGTAGAGGCTTGTAGATATATCTTGTCAGTTAGTGCAGTATGTTAGGCTTTTAGGCCTTGTATGTATATTTGGTTGGTTTGTCAGCTGTAATAAATATGACGGCCTTGTCGGCCAAGTTTTATATTGATATTTAGTCAGCATTCGCAGTTGTCTTGCAATGTGGCCCATGGCCAAAGTATGAAATCACATGTGCAGAGTTCCTTAGTCGCAAGTTGGTACGCAAGGATAGGTGAGGCATTGAGTGCCGGTCTCGCTTCCAGGTTTGGGGCGTGACAAAAGTGGTATCAGAGCAGTTCTATCCTAGGGAGTCTACAAGCCGTGTCTAGTAGAGTCTTGTTTATGGGTGTGTCGTGCACCACACTTATAAGCAGGAGGCTACAGGGCATTTAGGATTGTCACTCTTTCTTCTTACTCTAGATCGTTCTATAGAGCTCACTTATAATAATCCAAGTTCCGAAAATTCTATTTTATTCGAAAAAAGACGATGCCTACATCAAGAAAGAAAGTTGGAAAGATAGATAGTTGTGGAGGAGCTGAGTCGGAGGAATTAGATTTTTGTATAATGCCTACGATAAGTAAATGTGAGGTCTTTAGCAGATCATGGGTATACTGAAAGGTGTAAGCTTCTTGATAAGAAGCCATACTATAAGAATGCTTATCCATCTTTATGGTGAAGGACAATGAGAGATTAAGAAGATAAGTACAAGTTTCAGCAAGTAAAAGGAGTAATGTGAAAAAGGGTACGAGGTACCCAGTTAATGAAGGTTAACAATGGTTATAATTGAGGTAGAGGAACATGAGCTTTTTGAGTTATATTCAATAGTAACAAAGGTATATACAATTGGCCGCACCCATTCTAGATATTCTCTATAGGGGTTAACAAAAGTAGTGTAAAAATATATGATGGATGAATTGTTTGCGTCAGTTGACATTTTCGAAGGATATTACAAATGTTCTACTAGATTTCATTATGAGACACCCAAATGGTACACTATAAAATAGTGCAGCCAGATATGAGTACTACAAAGACATGTACTATAAGCCTTGAAGGGATAAATATTACCTTAATGTGGTTCGCATCCCTAGTAAGTGAGAATGTTAAGCAACTAGAAGAGCCAGTGGATGGAGCAAAGGAAAGCTAAAAGCGAAAGAACATCGTATTGAAGTTTTCACAAGAAAAGGGATATGCAAAAATATTAGCAGAGTAATGAGAAGAGAGAGAACGAAGAATTATGAATAAGGTGTGACACGTAGATGAAAACGGTAGAGTGTTACAGAACCTATGGTCAAATGAAGGAAGATACGAAAGGTGATGGGCCTTAAGACAACAAAAAAGTATAGTCCATAAGGTTATATCCTCATTTCGAGAAATAAGTTCGTAACTCCAACGTGACTACCAGAGGAGAAAGTTAATCCCCAGAGTAATGAAAATTTGTATGTGCTGGTAAACAAGATAAACTAAAAATGAATTTGGGACTGAATGATTGGAAAGTGCTTGGCATCATGGTAATTTTAGATTTTGTTCTGGCGGTAATAGAATGGACCACAGAAGAAGATTCATAAGGAATTCACAGAATGGTCATTCAGGAAGACGCTTCCCTAAAGCAAGCAATGATAGCAAAGTTAAGCTTAAGGGACTATATGTACCAGTTACATTAAGTGTCACCCTCGCGAGTAAGGGAATTTGTCATCCTTGGTACAGAAGGATTGCCGCAAGGCGAGTAAGCATCATTGATGTTGGGAAACAACGCTAAAGATGAAGATGTAAAACATCTATAGGTAGATCCTCGTAGCTTCAGCTCTTAGTACACCCCTAAAGGGGGGAATATGGAGTGATGTGGCATTAAGTCAAATAAAGGGGTTCTAGTGACTATGGAATGGTAAAGGAAAAATGCGATAAATGAAATAGGAATGAGATGTCACTTATCCAAATCTTACAGATACGCAATGATTCAAGAATGTTGTGCATGCACGACGTCAAGGAAAGGAAGTAAAGGTTCATGCCTGAGTGGTTATTAGTAAATAAGGAGCCAGTGCGAGACGTAAGTTAAAACAAAGTATATAACCCAAGAAATATTACAAGGAAAATTGATATGAGAATGGAACAACGAGTAGTTAGTAATTGGTCAGGGAGATCCCAGTTACGGCTAAAAAGAAGGCTACAAACGAGTCATCAGTTCGTGTAAGATAAACATAGTAGAACCCAACATGGAAAATTCAACCTCGAAGAATGCCGTTATAATACTCGAGATATATTCAAACAAGAGTCGGAGTAGTTAAAGGTACCGTATGAGTGTTACGAGGGTAAAAGAAAATGCCACTAGGAAGGCAGTCAAAATATCAGTTCAGAAGCAACCATACAAGCACAAGGGCATGGACGTAAGCAACTACAAATGATTATAGGCAAGTAAGGACATCAAAAAGGTCCGTAATAAGCTCACAACTTTACGAGAGTCAAGGGTTTTCCCAAAGTACTACAACGAAAGACTAACTGAGGAGATAAAAAAGAAGGCTTCACCTAAGCACAACGACCTAAAGAGAAAATGGTCGTGTAATAAAAATCCCGCAACGACATTATAAGCATTCCAAAGGAAAATGGCATCTACCGTGGGTCATGAACGAGAAGTAAGTATTAAAAGTAATATTCAAAATCATATGAGTTGTATGAAAACTCTAGCCAGTCTGGGCACTAAGATAAGCTAAGTATGGACGCAACAAGGGGTAAATAGACTAGGAAAAGTAATAGCTTACATTGAAAGAAAGCTAATATGGAACGAAAGAATAATTTGATCAATGATCCAGAGTTAGTACGTTATGGACACACTCCAGATTTTGGAGCATTATCCAGGCAGTATATTTGTTGACAATCATACAGCCATAGACGACTCTGGTATAAGTTAAAAGAAAGAATTGAGCCCAGGGCATAGACAAAGGATTGAATTGTTAGAAGATTATATCATGGATATTCCATAATGCCCTTGAAAGGCTAAGGTAATGATTGATACCATGAGCCATAGATCGGAAGACGGCTTAAGCCTACGTAAAGGCTGATCAGAAGGAGAGGAGACTAAAGAATTACATCAACTAATTAAATCAGGAGTCTGATTATTGGACCTAGAAAAATTATAGAACTTGTGCTTGTGAACATGACAGAATCACTCTTAATATCAGATGTTCAAGAAATAATACAACAACCATAATTTATAATGGTTATACAAGGATGCCAGTTAGAAGAAATACCAGCCTTATAAGAAGTCAGTACCAAGCTCCCACCATATTGTGTATGTACCTGAGGTGCGAGTATTATAATAGAGCTTCAATTTATGAACTTGAATTACACCTAGGTGGAAGGGAGGTCAGGAAAGAGATAGAAGATACGATGAAGGATTTTAAGGTAAGTAAGGTAAAGGGGAACAACGTACGAGATACTCAAAAGTAGAAGATCATGAATAGTCCTTACTTCAGATAGAAGGCTAGAAGAACAGGAATCCAATAACCGGGAATGATAGTGGCATCGTCGGTGGCATGTCTTCTAACCAATGGTTTCTATGTACTGAGAGATCTAGTTAAGAGAATAGAGAAAAGTTGGAGACGATGTGATGTATCACTTGACATTCTAGTATAACATAAGGAAATCTATGGTGCAAGCAAGTTGAAGGAAAGTTGCGAGTATTATAAATAGATATTTATAGGTCGCAAGTTAAAGTATGGTAGAGCGACAAAGTTAATAAAACATGAGTAAGATTGAGGAAAGACAAGTAAAAAAAAGAAAAACCAACGAGAATGGATAAGTCCTCAGAATTAAGTCTATGAAAACAAGAGAGATAATGGTTTCTCTAAGTTATTGAAAGTTCAGTATAGCCTGAATGAACTTAAAGGAATCTAAAATTAATAGCATTCAGAAAGAATGAAATGCTGACCTAGTAATAAAATGAGGGGATAATTGTGGCAGATAAATGATGACGTTTGGGCCTTCGTTTGAATAATGATTTGAAAAAAAGAAGAGAAAATAGAAGAAGAGAAGGAGAAAAAGATTTCGCTGGCGGCACAAAATCAAGATACCCCATAAAGTGAATCACATTGAGACACTATGAAATATGATTATGGAAATCACTTCAAATATTCCTCAATACAACGTAAGCTCTAGCGGTAATGTATTATGTAAAGAAGTTTCAAGTCTTCAAGTAAAGGATTATAGATCAACGTTGAGGCGAATCAACAATAGTCAGATATAAGTTACAAAGTATGACATGAGGCTAGGCCATGATTCTTAAGACGAACGGTAATGAAGGGGCAGTGAAGGACTGAGATTTATACCTAAAGGGTAGGCAGCAAAAGTAAC
Source organism: Nicotiana sylvestris (assembly GCF_000393655.2). NCBI lineage: Eukaryota > Viridiplantae > Streptophyta > Magnoliopsida > Solanales > Solanaceae > Nicotiana > Nicotiana sylvestris. The sequence continues at coordinate 119,780,440 of NC_091062.1, read as the reverse complement.
TAGGAACTTGGTAAGCATACCTCAGTAAAGGTAGATTGAAGCAAAGATTATGGTATAGTATAACCCATGTAAATGCAGTATAGTCATGTGAATGGGTAACCAGATCTATGAAATAAGATATAGCCATATTCCCAAGTTCTACAAAGTATCGAGCAAAGGACTTCAGTATACCTCTAGAGGCCCAGAGAGGTATCCTATTAAGCCTTGTATATACAAAGTAAGACCTAAAGATTGACTAAAAGATAAGATGAAAAAGGAAAGATGAATTACATAAGTGCACCTATAAAGCCGAGGTCATACAAGCTGCATGACAAGAGGGAACAGAAGTTGCAAGATTAGGAAGATTTCGACCACAGGTCGTGATATGGGCAAAAACACTAAAGGGGGGAATACCCTGGCCTTTAGACTTATTCGCAGAACAGTTGCCTAAGTGGCAAGAGGACAACTAAAGTATTCGCAAGAGCTATGAGATATGAGAACGATAAGCGCATCAGTCAACATTCGAGGACGAATGTTCAAAAGGGGGGAATGATGTTACACCCCATATTGTACATGAAAATACGCCATAAGTAAATTAATTAGAACCCGAAAGTGAGATGTCACGTCCCGCAATATTACATTACGGTGATGTCACGTTTCACAATATTAAGTTACAATGATATTGCACCCTGAAGTATTGTACGTTAAAGATTTCATTTTCAGTTAACCGACGTAGAATCGGGAATGAGATCGTCTTGACGTTAACGTACTTACTCTATTTATAACAAGCGATAAATAAGTGTTATGAAGAATAAGAGGGTACACGGATTAAAGAAAATGAGTTTCGTTGAAAGTGGTCAATTTAGAATAAAATACGGGTCGAGCGATAATACCCGATAATTATAAAATAGTACCATGTAAGGTACCATATGATTACGGTAGTATAATATATAAAGTATATTAAAAATAAATAGAATTTAAGTAATTTGTAGTAATTTTTAAATTATGCGGGTAATCGATTAATTATCGGGTAGCGGGATATTATCTGGTTAACTAATAAGTGGATAAAACTTAATTAATTATACTCGAAAAGACATGTGGTAACATATGAGGTGACTAAGCAATTAACATAGCCTATGTGGCAACCTAGGAAATGATATTATCCAAAAGCAAGATATTTGTTCAAGTCTTAAAATTCCAAAGACTAAAAAAGTGACATTACTCATTCAGAAAGAAAACAAGAGAGATTTCTTTCTTAAATTTGAAACGTTATCCTTACAAGTCCTCTTTCCAAGATTATTTCATTTCAAAAACAAAAGTCTTCATTCCAAGATTATTTAATTTCAACAACAAACTCCATTCAATAATATTTTCGTTCCAAACTTCAAACAGATAACGTTTTCCTCTCAATTTCAAGGAAGCCAAAACTGTTATTTCGTTCCAGAATTTTTAAGAACTAGAAATAAGTTTTCGTCCATAAATTTCTAAGGAGTAGAGGCAAATTTTGTTCAATCTACGAAGATTTCCAACGAAATATTATACGGAGTTTTCCCTACTCCAGGTATGTTAAGGTCCTCCCTTCTTTTCTTTTGGCATGATCCATACAATAAATTTAAATAGCATACTTGCAAAGTCGTGATGTCTATTAGTATTACCCGGAAGGGTACTTAGAAATTTAAGTAATGGAAAGGCTCACTCTGTTGCTACACAAAAAAAAATACAGAATATGACATACCATAGAGTAATATATTAGATTGGTAAAGAAAGAGGAAAAGGAAAAATACTTTAGTTATGGTTATGCATGACACTGGAGGATAGAGTTTAATCGTAAAACAAATATGGATCTTTAGGAAAAAGAAAATGATAGACAAGCTATCAGCACCTTTTTATAACAGTAATCTCCATAATCATAGTAACTTCTTTAAGTATGAAGTAAATGAGCTTCCGTCCCTTTAATTTCAAGACACAACTACTGATGATTAAATGATAATGAATTTAACCTTTTTAGTATGTTAAGGCTGAGCTCTTCTTTCATTTGGCATGATCTCGTCATTACATTCACATCCCGGAATTTACGTATATTTGGCTAGTCTCACAAATTGCGTATTTTTTTCTAGTGTTGTAAGTTATAATATTCTCCTTATCGGGATTTCATATTTAGTTGAGTATTTCCTTCTTCAAGTCAAGAGAGCAGAGAAGTTACATATATACAATATTAAAAGTATTTTAATTACCATCGAGCTATAATCGATGGGCAGGCCCCTATTGGGCAACCTCTGATCAGATGGCAAGTTATATGACGATCCTACTGTGGCCGAGCGCATATGAGCGAGCCCAGTTGGTCGAGATACATAGCCTAGTATGGCCGAGCGCTTATGAGCAAGCCTACTACGGCAGAGCAGATATATATATGTATACCGAGTCTTATAGGGCCGGACAACTATTTTACTTACTATATTGAGAGAGTTGAGTCAGTAACAGCAGGTAAGCATATCTTAAAATTATCTTTGACTTCTAGCTACTTGCAGTTATTATTTTATGAGTTCAGTTTCAGCTTTCAGTATATTTTCTTACATACTCAGTACATTATTTCGTACTGACGTCCCTTTTTTCTGGGGGCGCTGCATTTTATGCGTGCAGGTCGGACAGACAGATAAGTAGGCCTCTACTATAAGTGTTGCCCGAGTTCAGTTTGATCGATAAGCTCCATGCCTTTCAGAGTTTCCGGGTCTAGAGCCTTATGTATATATTGTATATATATGTACATATGTCATGAATAGGTCGGAGGGCCATTCCGATCACAGTGTATCCATCAGTAGAGGCTTGTAGATATAACTTGTCAGTTAGTGCAGTATGTTGGGCTTTCAGGCATTGTATATATATTTGGTTGGTTTGTCAGCTGTAATAAATATGACGGCCTTGTCGGCCAAGTTTTATATTGATATTTAGTCAGCATTCGCAGTTGTCTTGCAATGTGGCCCATGGCCAAAGTATGAAATCACATGTGCAGAGTTCCTTAGTCGCAAGTTGGTACGCAAGGACAGGTGAGGCATTGAGTGTCGGTTTCGCTTCCAGGTTTGGGGCGTGATAGCCTTGTAGCCTCGAGACTTTGAAATGGTCTTCTAAGGTGCCTCGATGATGATAAATTGGACCCTTTGATTTTACCATATACAGATAGTCCTCGCATTTCTTAGAGAGAAGCGATAAGAAATAATTTTGACATCCGACTCTTCGAACTTTCCGCAATGACGTCATACCGATGATGCATGCCTCCGTGATTACCAAAACGTCCCGTTGTTTCACTTCTCCAAGATCATCCAAAGCATTACAGTTTTTGATTTTTCAAAGCCATAATGTCGCTGAGGATACACGCCCGAGGAGATGGTGCTCGAAGATGATGCTGTCGAGGATGCACCTTTGGGAGAAGGCGAGGCTTTAAGCTTTTTGCTACATGTGTACCTTTTCTCTTCTTTGTTTCTGTGTAAAGTCCCCTCGTGGGCTTTTGTAATCAAGTGTTTTCTGAATACAAAGAAGTTTCTTCAATTTCGTCTTTGATGCTTGCTGCATTTCCCTTTATTTACGTTTATTGAGATTCTAAATATATGACTCTACCAGTCGGTTCCAATATCAAGCCCAGATGTGTGTGTTTTTTCCCGATTTCTGATTGATTAACATGGCTTCTCGTGGAGCCCTTCACCGTTCCTTGGATCAAGCTTGGATTGGACCGATAAACTTTGGTTATCGGGACTTTTATTCCAAGTTGAATGGAAGTAACGCTTCGAGCCTTGGAACTGTGATTTATCACTTAGGCTCCGTGGTAACCTTTGAGGGGAAATTTGCCTGGAGGCCCGTGGATAGGGACTGCCTTTGAGCATAGTTTTGATAGCCTTAAGGCGCTGTAGATAGTTCTTGGAAGAGGGTTTTTACGAACTCAGACGGTACCCCGGGGCCAAGCCCATACAGGTGGAGCTTAAGTGCTTATTTCCTTGGAGCCTAACTCCTTTTGGACGAATGTCCCCAAGGTCGGGTACCACCTCAAGCCTTGTAACGATGTTATTGGATTTTTAGGGCCTAACTTTCCTTTGATGGAGGTCCCCGAGGTCGGGTACCACTTTAGGACAGACACTTATGTTGTTGGCCTCTTAGCGACTAACTTCTTTTTGATGGAGGTCCTCGAGGTCGGGTACCACCTCGGGACTGGCGATGATACGAGGATTTCCGTTCTCAAAACATTACATGGTGTCACTTAATGTACGATAAGGTTGCCAAGTTGTTGGGGTGACTTGGTGACATCTGCCAGTGTTTCTAATCGACTTTGAGGCAGGCATATCGTCGCCGTTTTTTCCATATATAAATATAGGTATGTTTCGGCTCTTTTGGAGATCCCACCATTTTGAGTAATTGCCCTTCTTTTTCTGCGTTAAGTCTTTCATTACTTCAATACTAACATACTTGCACAGATTCCTGCTTTAGTTCTCTAATTTTGCCATGACCGCTACATAGGGGTCTGTTCGGCAGAGAGGGAAGAGTTCCGCCTCCAGCATTCAAGACCAACGAGAGTATAACTCGAAGATCACTTCTTTGATAGAAGAATAGCACCTCGAGTTAGTGAGAAAAAGACTGCGGATGGGGGGAGAAAGTAGTGTTATAGATATTTCCCCCGGGCGAGGGCATCACGGATCATGCCGATGGATTTTTAATGTCTACATGTATCCTTTTACACTGGGACCCCTTGATAGGGTTGTACTCGACATCTACTTGGAGTATCGAGTTACCTTGGTGCAGATCCACCCGTCATTTTGGCGAACATTGTTGGTGATGAGATTTTTCGCGGAGAAGGCGGGGCTTGAACTTACGCTCAGTCATCTTATTAGGTTGTATCGTCCCTTTCACCAATGAGGTATATTGACCTTGCGATGTTGATCGACCATGACCTTTGTTGTTGATGATGAGTAAGATGGAGGCCGGGAGTGGATGAACCGCTTTATTCGAGTTCGGACCGCTGAAGTTATCCCCGTGGAGATAATGTCATTCCTTGAGAAATGGAACCATACACGTAAGTGGTGCATTATGTGCCTTCTCTATTTTGTCTATGGCAAAAGATGGTTTCGTAACCATGCCTTCTTTTCTTTTTCCACAGCAGTTTCATAGGTGTCGGGCGATGTTCCTGATCTGTCGAACTGGATGCGGAAGTTGGCGACCCACTCGACCTGCGACGAGCGCAAGTGGTGAGCTTTGTCCTGAGGTAGATGGGAAGCAAAACATCATGGTGCATGTCATGCTATTTAGCCATTTCCCTTCCTTCATTTGGAGAGGCATTTTCTCTTTATGCGTATTAATCTTGCTATTGTAGGCATCAGATAGCCTTTTGAGGCGAGGCCATGCTCCTCTGGAGAGGGGGAAGGGTTGCCAGCTTCCAAGCTAAAAAATGAAAACTACAGGGCGATGATGCTCAAAGCAAGGCAAAACGAGACCCGAGCTTCGAAGCGGAAGCATCGTCTGAGCCTGCCGCATCCGTGGTTTCCGATTCTGGAAAGATGGTGTCCCCATTGTTGTTGTCCTCTTTTTCCCTCGATAGTACTTCGAGGGATACTAGAAACCCGGGGTCACTTACACCGAGCGACCATGCCTCGATCGGAGTCGTTCCTTTTAGAGCTGGAGGAACTAGGTTGGCAGATGTGCGCTCGGTCTTCGAGGAAGGCTAGCGGCTTCACTTCATTGTGAGTTTTGGCATAGGCCTTTTGAGGTTCGCGCCTTCCCTTCCTTATTGGGTTTTATTTTGCAGGCCTTCGACTAGCTTAAGTCTGGGTTGCTTCATTGTGAAGCTAGGTTACTGAAAGATCTGGATGGGGAAAGATCCCTTAGGCTCCTTTGCAATGAAAAGGAAGTCTAGTTGGTACACTTGCGGTATAAGGTGAACCGGAGCTTGAATTACGAGAACCACTTGAAGGAGCAGGTTATTTTTTGTCCCTGGTGAGCGTTCATTCCGCCTTCTGGCTTCTGATGCTAACACTTCATTTATTTCAGTTGCAAAAAAAGATGGAGGGCTTGGAGCGCCATCAGGATGATGTTGACCAGGCCAGGCATGAGCATGATGAGCTAAAATCTCGGGCAGAGGCACAGGCCTTAGAGGGGAAGGATGCTCTAGCTAAAGTTCCCGCTTTTGAGGCTCAACTTCGCTTGACTCGTTATAATTCTTTGTTTCAAAATGATATGATTAAGAAGCTCGAATTCGAGCTTTAGATGGTCAGGGATGAGATTGTTGATGCCCGGGCTGAAGCTGCAATGAGTTGAGCTAAGGCTGAGCAGGAGATGACGATCTATTTAAAGGACGCTACCAATGCTCAAGCTAAGCTAAGAAAGGCCCTCAACCGCGAAGAGAGGATTGAAGAATATGCTTATTGAATGTCTTGGAGAAAGACCCTCGAGGAGATCTATGTTAGAGGTTTCGTCCTCTCGGAAGAGTTGGCACGAGCGCAGGCGGATGAGCGTGATGCTCGATTACTTATGTCCGATATCGAAGAAAACGAAGATGAGGCTGGCAGGTCGTAGCTCCCAGGGGTCATAGATTTTTCCATCTATATATAGCATTTTCAAAGCATGTTTGTAGATGGAGATTGCATTTTTTCGTATATGCGTATAAAAGCAAACCTTACGGCTTTATTTCTCTTGTATCTATTTTTGTCTAGAATTTGGCCAGGCGAACTAGTCTTTGAGTTGGTAGGAATCCTTGGATTTGTGATATGGCCTTGGGGATTATTAGACTGGCGATAATGGCTTTTATGCCTTGGGTCAAAGCGACCTTTTGTGCGTGTGGCCCTGAGGCTCAACAGGATGGCGACAATGGCTCTTACTCCTTGGGTCGAAGCGACCTTTTATGTGTGCGTCCCTGAGGCTCATCAAGCTGGCGACAATGGCTCTTACGCTTTGCTCTTAGGCATATTTAGTTAACTGTTTTGGGTTCAGTCCCCGAATCGAGTTACGACTCAAGCTCATTTGACCCTCAAGTTTTTGGATTTGTGCAGCCTTTTAGTATGGGTTGGCGACAATGGCTTTTACGCCTTGGGCCGATGCGGTCTTTTATATATGTGTGCTAGCGACAATGGCTCTTATGCCTCGGGCCAGTGCAGCCTTTTATTGTGGGCTGGCGATAATGGCTCTTATACCTTGGGCAAATGCGACCTTTTATATATATGGGCTGGCGACAGTGGCTCTTACGCCTTGGGTCAATGCAACCTTTTATGTAGGCTTTATTTTTCCCTCGTTCAGGACTTTTTGAAATAATGTTTGCCTGACTTTTCGATGGTTTAATAAAAATCCTCGATTGTGAGTCATTATATGGCGATGATCGAGCACCTCGGTAGGTTTGGCTTGGAGCTGAGTATCTCGGAGCCCATTTTTTAGGAGCTGACGTGATCGAAGCTCTTTTGCCTATGTCGAGGGTAGCCTGTTTAACCCATTCTTTTCGAAGTAGATTCGAAGTAATTGAAGGCTTGTGATATCATAGCGACGGTCGGGCGTCCTCGAGTAACGTTAATTTGGCTGGTATAGCTTTGTGAACAGAGTTATTTGTGTTTGACCGGAGCCTTTAAGTCGTGAGGGAAGTAGTTTCGGCATCTATATAGAGGGTATGCCTTTTTAGGGGTCTTACAAGTTCGATATATAGCCGAAACTTTGAGATCGGGTTTATGCCTTTAGTAAGGTCTTACAAGTTTTACATGCCTTTGAGGTCTTACAGTTTTTGATACTTGGTACAAGTATTGTTCATGCCTTTCTTTAGGTCTTACAAATATTGTTGTTGCCTTATATAGGTCTTACGAGACGGAGGCTACCCCGTGTGGCCTTACGACCTTGGGTTTTGATAAGTCGATGGAGATGGCACTTGACGGCAGTCCCCGAGTTGTCGAGGTTTTCTTGACTCGGGAGCTATTACTTGTAAACTTGGTATTGCCTCATTGAGGGCTTACAATTTTCGAAATTTCTAACCAGGAGGTCATTTGAATTTTTGACGCCAGTCCCCGAGTGTTCGGGTCATCTTTTGGCTTTGAAGCCACTTTGTGATCTTGTTGTTGTTGCCTCATTGAGGGCTTACGAGCACGAAGCTCCGACCTAGTGGTCGCATTGTTGTGAGTTATCGACGCCAGTCCTCAAGTGTTCGGGACACTTTCGGCCTTGGAGACGCTGCGTGATTTTCATGTTGCCTTGTTGGGGGCTTATGAGTTTGGAGTCCCGACCCTAAGGTCCTTCAGGTGTTGAATCGTTGACGCCGGTACCCGAGTGTTCGGGATGTTTTCGGCGGAGGAGTCATTTTTTTTTAAGGTGCCAAGCTTCTTTTAGAGTGTGAGATGCTTTGATAAAAGATATTCTTCAATTACTTGGTACAAGTGTACATGTTTGTGCCGTCGGGGCCCGGGCTATACGGACATGGTTCATTCGACCGTTTGGCCCGGTACATCATTTCCCTATTGGACCCCATTTGGCGTTTCTTAGTTTTTCCGAGTGGATGGCTTTCCGGGAGGATGCCTTCTAGTATTCGAGGTTGATTGAAAAAGAAACTTTGAATACTTGTCGAGTTTTCCTTAGGTAGCATGTGGATGTTGCCTCATTACAAACCTTACCGGTAAAACCCTTTTCGGGATAAAAACTCGGTCGAAGGAAAAGAGTGCAACAGATGCTTTAAAACCTTAAGGTCTTCGGGTAGGGTTAGCGCTTTGACTGCTTTGGTCGGGCGCCTGCACAAAGGTTAGCATTTTAAATATAAAATGAAAAGCGAGATGGTTGTACCTTAGTGTGTGGGATGTGCCGACGATGTTTCGAGGTCCGATATGTCCCAGTTACTCGAGATGAGGACGCGACACGGTCCTTTGCTTTGTTTAATCGGGCTTAATCGAAGATGTAGTTTGATTACCCTTCGGATCTTTCGTGAGTGGAGGTATTGGTGCTGGCTCCACTTCGTGTACCGCGAACATTTCTCTTGCCGCATGTTGTTCCCCGTAGATGGTTTTAATTCCATCCTTTGTCAGGAATTTCATCATTTGGTGGAAGGTGGATGGTACTACTCTCATGTAGTGTATCTACGGCCTCCGGAATAAGGCGTTGTACCTCATGTCTCCTTCGATGACATGGAATTTGAAATTCTGGGTTGTGCCGACCACATTGATTGGGAGGGTGATTTCTCCTTTCGTTGTATTACTTGCCATGTTGAATTCATTGAGGACACGAGTAGCGGGCACGATTTGGTCAAGCAGTCTGAACTGCTCTATTACCCTCGACCTAATAATGTTGGCCGAGCTACCTGGGTCCACGAGTACACGTTTTATTTGAAAAGTATTCACGAGGAAAGAGATTAACAGTACATCATTATGGGGTTGAGACAAGGTCTTAGTGTCCTCTTCCCTGAATGTGAGGGCATCAACGGGTACATACCCTCGGGTGTGCGTTTCTCTGGTGATGGATATTTTTGTCCTTCTCATCACGGGTTCCTATGGGGCATCGATGCCTTCCAGGATCATGTGGATGACATGTTGTGGTTCATTTATTTCGTTGTTCTTGGCTGCCTCTCTTTCCCGGAACTTATTTTTGGCTCGGTCACTAAGGAATTCTCGGAGGTGACCTTTGTTAAGTAGTTGGGCTAACTCTTCTCGGATTTGGTGGCAATCCTCGGTCTTGTGGTCATGCGTGTTGTAAAATTCACACACTAAGTTATCATTCCTTTGCGAAGGATTCGATTGTACAGGCCTGGGCCACCTGGCATCTCTGATTTTGTTGATGGCGAACACGATGTCTGACGCATCGATGTTGAAGTTGTACTCTGATAAGCAAGGTGCCTCTGTTGGCCCCGCATTTCTATCGAATCTGGCTCTGTTGATGAGTCCCTGAGGATTCTGTCTTTGGTCTATCCTTCGATCGTTGCGAGGTAGGTTACGCCTCGGGACGTTTATTCTGTCTTCGGTGTATGGATGATATCTTTCTTTGTTTGGCTTTGGCTCTATTGTCAGAAGCCTGGTTGGGTATATTGAGCCCGAGGGGGCTCCTAGGTTGTCGTCTTCGACCCTAATCTTCGACTGGTATCGGTTGCGGACGCCCGACCAGGTCACAACGGGATACTTGGCCAAATTCTATTTCAACTGCTTTGAATCCATCGAGCTGCATTCAATCAGACCTTGAGTAAAGGCCTGCACTATCCAGTCATCGGAGACCGATGGTAGGTCCATTCGTTCCGTTTGGAAGCGAGATATGAACTCTCGCAGCATTTTGTTCTCCCTCTACTTGATGTTGAACACGTCAGATTTCCTTGTTGCTACTTTGATGGCACCGACATGTGCCTTTATGAAGGAGCCAGCTAGCATGTCAAATGAGTATATGGAGTTAGGAGCTAGGTTGTGATACCACATCATGGCCCCCTTCTAGAGTGTTTCCCCGAACGTCTTTAGTAAGACGGACTCGATCTTGTCGTCCTTTATGTTGTTGCCTTTCACTGCGCAAGTGTAAGTAGTAACGTGCTCATTGGGGTCTGAGGTCCCATTGTATTTTGGGAGTTCTGCCATTTTGAACTTCTTTTGAATGGGTTTCGGGGCCACTTCCTCTAGGAACGTCCTCTGTATGAACTTCTTCAAATCTATGCCTTTCAGGACCGGGGGTGCGCCTGGAATTTGGTCGACCCTAGAGTTGTAGGTTTCAACCTTCTTGTCATTGGCTTCTATCATTTTCTTGCCCGATTTGATCCCTCTGGTGAGGTCCTCGAGCATTTTTACGATGACGGGATCGACCATCGACACGTTATTTCTCGATCTCTCTGGTACCTGTTCGACTGGGGCAGCTGTCCCTGGAGCTACCGTGCTATGATTTTGCTGGTGACTTTGTAGCTGAGCGATAGGCAGCTTGTTGTGCCTGCAACATTTGAAAAATAACATGAAGGCTAACCTCTCGTTCTTCCTTGGTTGGGGTTTTCTAAGATTCTTGTTGATCCCCTTGGAGCACGCTCCTGTCAATGTGGGAGTTTATGTCGATGCGTTGGGCGTCGTGTCAGACCGCATCCACGGGGATTGGTTCTGGCGCATTCCCAAAGTTTTGTAGTGGCACACCAACACCTGGAACACCCACATCGTTTTCTCCGTGGTCCTCAAAATTGTTGTTTTCATCTCGATTCACTGAGATAGACATTTTGACCTAAAATCGAAGATATTGGACAAGAAAAAGCGTGAAAGATAACTTGCGTTGTGTAGCTAAACCAGCAAGAAAATAATCTCTATTATTATTAGCCCCACGGTGGGCGCCAAACAATTTACCGTAAAAATGGTAATAACAATTAAATTTGATTATGGGATTTTAAAAATACGTGATCTATTTTTATACTAGTTTGTTAAGCAGTTGATGCTATGTGTGAAGTTTAAAAATGAGATAAGAGTAAGGAGCGAAGTGATAACCAGACCGATAGGCTAATTATGGGGGCCTCGAGCTTGTCGATTCGGTTCCTTGAGATTGATTCTGAAACTCGGCTAGGAGCTATCGAAGGCAGTCCAAGTTTGTCTAACATTTATAATAAAATCAACGTAGGCTAGTTATGGCCAATGATAAGAAATAAATGAATAACAATAAGGAAGATAGTAGATAAAAGCAACAATATCAAGAGAATAGGTTAGAAAGCAAAAAGAATGTTCTTGTATATTTCATGTAGAGCATCTGAAGCAACAACATGGGGTTTTAAAATGATAAGGATCCCCTTTATATATGAGGGGAATCCTAACATAGTACAAAATGCATTAATTACAAAGAAGCGGAGATGGGACAGCTAGATGACATCCTGATTAAGGGCTAGGGTAGTCCACTAGGCCCTGTAAGTCCTAGCCATGTGCCTTGGAAACTCCACACTTCTATCGTGGCCACAGTCAACGTTGTCCCAAGAGCGAGCGTCGACCCTCCGATTTCACCGTATACACTGATATTCGACTGGCATCGGTTATGGACGTCCGACCAGGTCACAGCAGGATACTCAACCAAGTTCTGTTTCAACTGCTTTACAGCCATCGAGATTCATTCATTCAGACCTTGAGTGAAGTCTTGCACTGCCCAGTGATCAGAAACCGATGGTAGTTCCATTCATTCTGTTTGGAAGTGAGATACGAACTCTCGCAGCATTTCGTTCTCCCTCTACTTGATCTTGAACACGTCAGATTTCCTTGTTGCTACTTTGATGGCACCGACATGTACCTTTATGAAGGAGACTCCTAGCATGGCAAATGAGTCTATGGAGTTAGGAGCTAGGTTGTGGTACCACATCATGGCCCCCTTCGAGAGTGTTTCCCAGAACTTCTATAGTAAGATGGACTCGATCTCGTCATCCTTTATGTCGTTGCCCTTCACTGCGCTAGTGTAAGCAGTAACGTGCTCGTTGGGGTCTAAGGTCCCATTGTATTTTGGGAGTTCTGGAATTATCAACTTCTTTGGAATGGATTTTTGGGGCGCTTCCTCTGGGAACGACCTTTGTATGAACTGCTTCAAATCTATGCCTTTCAGGACCGGGAGTGCACCCCGAATTTGGTCGACCCTGGAGTTGTAGATCTTAACCTTCTTGTCGTTGGCTTCTATCATTTTCTCGCCCAATTCAATCCTTCTAGTGAGGTCCTCGAGCATTTTTATGATGACGGGATCATTCATCGACCCTTTATTGCTTGATCTCTTCGGTACCTGTTTAGCTGGGGGAGCTGTCCCCGGTTTTACCGTGCTAGGATTTTTCTGGTAACATTGCAGCTGAGCAATAGCCAACTGTTATGCCTGCAACATTTCAAAAATAACATGGAGGCTAACCTCCTGTTTTCCCTAGTTGGGTTTTTTTGAGCATCTTATTGATCTCCTTGGTGCACGCTCCTGTTAGTGTAGGAGCTTATGTCGATGCGTTGGGCATCGCGTGAGACCACGTCCACGGAATTGGTTCCGGCGCATTCCCAGGGTTTTGTGGTGGCACATCAACTCCTAGAACAGCCACACCGTTTACTCCGTGGTCCTCAAGATTATTGTGTTCACCTCCATTCACTGAATTAGACATTTCGACCTGAAATCGAAGATCTTGGACAAGAGAAAGCGTGGAAGATAACTTGCATTATGTAGTAAAACCAACAAAAATATAATCACTATTATTTTTAGCCCCATGGTAGGCACCAAACTATTTACCGTGAAAATGGTAATAACTAATAAATTTGATCATGAGACTCTAAAAATAAGTGATGTATTTTTATGCTAGTTGTTTAGCAGTTGATGCTATGTACGTGATACTTATAAACTAGATATGAGTAAGGAACGAAGTGATAACCCAACCAATAGGCTAATTATCGGGACCTTGAGCTTGTCGGTTCGGGACCTTGAGGTCCATTCCGGAGCTCGGCTAGGAGCTATCGAGGCGGGTCAAAGTGTGGCTAACAGTTATAATAAAATTAGCAGAGGCTCTTTATGTCCAATGATAAGCAATAATTGATGAACAAATATGAAGATAAATGAATGAAAGTAATAATATCAAGAGAATATGTAAGAGAACAAAGAGAAGGTTCTTGTATATTTCGTGTAGAGCAACTGAAGCAACAAAGGTCTCTAAAATGATAAGGTTCCCCTTTATATATGAAGGTAATCCTAATATAGTAAAAAATGCATTAATTACAAAGATAAAAGGATGAGACAGCTACATGACACCTTGATTCAGCGCTAGGGTAGTCCACTAGGCTCTGTCAGTCCTAACCGTGTATCTTGGGAACTCTCTGTTTTTATCGCAAATGTGGTCAACATTATGCTTAGGCCGAGTGTCAACGAACCTCAAGGGAGGAAACTCGACCATAGCTTTTCATCCTCGAGACTTCGAGATGATCATCCAAGGTGCCTCAATGATGAGGAATTGGAACCTCTGATTTCACCCTATACAATCTTATTTATTTAGATACCATTCCTATATGTTGTTACAATATCTTATCTATCTAGATACCATGCCTATAGGTTGTTACAATATTTTTTCACTTATACATCATGCACATAGGATTCAAAAAATCGATCCTGCATTCTGATAACATGTCTGTAAGTTTGTTGCGATGTTCGCTTAGATACAATGCCTACAGGGGTTTTAAAATTAATTAGTCTTTCCTGAAAATGATTAGATTATGCATACTAACAATGTTTAAATTAATCTTCAGCATGTTTTAATCACTACATTTAGATGCCACGCCTATAGGATTCTAAGACCAGTTTTTGCATTTAGCTGCCAGCATCTATAAGTCTAAAATCAGTTATTCAGCGCCTAGACCAGCATGTCTATAGGACTTAAAAAACTCAAACTGTTTTAAAATGGTTCGTAGAATTCTGATTGCATTTATATAGCATGTGTATAGGGTATTACGGATTCACGCCTAGGCAAGCCTATAGGTAATCAAGGTCTAATAAAAACTATGAAACTGCTTTACTTATTATGACTGCCCAGATTAATAGGTTCTAAATATTCGGTAGGCAAACTGAATAGGTCTTTAACACTTTTGCCTTAACTCAACATTATATATTCACTACTTGTCATGCTCACCTAGATATCTTGTTCTAGGGCTTTTCTTAAATATCTGAAATCTGTTGTTGAGACGTGCACTTACTTGCTCCAATTGTGGAGGTAAAATGTAAGCCTCTTAATTGTTCTATCTTTGGTCCAGTCCTATATGTTTTGTATGTCGCCTAGAGTTTTCTCCTTTTAATTATTGTAGGAGAGTCTAGATCCACATTAACTAGAAGTCCTAAATACCTCCGGGCTATATAAGTGAAGGGACGGGTAGTGCATGCATAGGATACATCTTAAGATTGCTATAACGCTTAGGCTATGACCAATGGGAGGGTAATTGGATAGTAAAGGATATGATGATATGTGCGCTAATGCCACATGTAACCCCTCTATTTGAGGAAGGCTTACTGGGTATTGTACAGATGTGATCCTATTGGCTAACAAACCTAGGACTTCCCTCACCTTATTTACATATGTGTGCTTAGACTGCCTATCTCTTAAACTTTTATTATTTACATATGTGTGCTTAGACTGCCTATCTGTTAAACTTCCATTATTTACATATGTGTGCTTGGACTGCCTATCTATTAAACTTCCTTTATTTGCATATGTGTGCTTAGACTCCCTATCTGTTAAATGACTAATTCATATAATTGAGTTCGGTCGGGACCTACCGTTGTGGACTGCGAGAGATGCCTTACACCTACCCCTCAAGTTTATTTCAAGCCCTTACCCAATCTCTGGTAATGCAAATTAGTTATATGAGTTAACTGCTCCAGGTTCCCTAACATACCTTAATTCGTTAGGTGGCGACTCTTCAAATACTCAATTCCCAAAAGGAAACGAGTTGTTCCCAATGAATGTTGAAACCCGGACTCCGCGAGGAAAAAAGGGGAGCGACACTCCACTCATGCTTACTATCAACATAGCGGCGCTTGATGAGTGTCCGGGCCTTCTTAAAAACACCTTTTTGAAACCGAAAAGGTTTATTTGTAGTAGACTAGTCGATCAGCGGTGCAATCGATGATCTCGTGCCTTTCCCTCTAAAGTTTTCCACTTCAGAGTACAAGTCTAGACCTTTCTAGAAACCATATTCTGACTTGAAATATACATACATCATGCTAAAGCTAGTATGGATTGAGACGTCATTGACGTATCAATCCACTTAGATGAACCTTGTCCAAAGTCCAATAGGATTTCAATAATCCCAAAGGACACCATCATATTATGTGCATTACTTGGAGAAAACGTGCCAATATGTTGATTATTATTGCGTAAATAATCGAATTTGGGGGTGCGGGGAAGGATAACTTTTTTTTGTTTTGCAGAAAATGAAGCATGAAATCCCCAAGTTTGGTATGGTCCAGAATATCCTGCCTAATTGATTGGTGGAACGACCTTACACCTTGTGATAGAAACCATGTGAGGAGAGTACTGGGTAACTTGCCATCTTTGTTGAATTATTCAACCTAACAGGGGGCGAATTGAGGCAGCCACCATGTTCTGGGATGAAATGAGAGTTGTCTTTCGATTTAGTAATATAGAAATGACTCCTCTCCTAGAAGAAATAGGGGGCTTAGACATGTTACCATGGCATAGTTTGGGTCTATCGCTACCAGAAAACTGCACCCCATGCGTTTTTCTGAAGATGCTGGTTTTAAGAATAACGACTAACTGGTCTGCCCGAAGAAATCATATATCCCCTTTGAATTTCTCTATGAGTGTTATGGGCATAGCAAACCATATCGCCTTCATTATGAGGAGCTAGCCATTACCTCATTGGGGTGGGCGCACCATCGAGTCAATGGCTTCATAGTCTTCTTCTTGGGTTTGTTGATCTTTCAAAATGTAAGGGGGAAGAACTCATACTCGCTTAGTCATTGTCGCCGGGACCTTAATGGAAGGTATCAAGGGGAAGAAATACACTATCATACCGATGATCATAGCTAAGATATACCATTCTTTGGATCGGTGCAAGCATGGGTTCGGACACTTCGAGGGTTGTAATCTCCTACTACAAGTTTGGCTGTTGGAACACTTTCAGAGTGGTGATTATCGCTAGGATCTTCTACGAAGGCAACTTAATAACTACATATCCAGTCATTAACCAAAGAAGATGACATTCATTCCAGACTGGTTTTCAAAGCCTGGAAGTGTCGTAGGCTGGGTGCATTTCTTCAATAATCTGGCAGACGAGAAAGTGCATTGGATATTTGAATAATTCCCTAATAGTGAGTTCATCATTAGGTCCAAAGGAACCACTCACTTTGTATTGATCAGGCTACAAGGCATCTACCCTTATGCTCTTATAAAGGTAATGAGGCAAGCTGGGAGGAAGCATGTCATACCTTGGGTGTCCAACATTGTTCAGTATAAAGAAAACTTCAAAGAAGATGTCATCCCATTAAAATTTGAAACCCAACACATGTGGAACCAAAAGATCATCATAGAGGGAGAAACTATTAAGCCGAAAAAGTATCACGCCGGTCATATGTACTACTAACTCTCATGGTTGGAAGACGGCATAGCCGGGGACGTCAAACCGAGGGTCAAAAGGATAGGATCATAGATAAGGTGGTTGTGGCACAGGTAAGATACAAGAGACTACATTAAAGAGTGTTCGAATCTGCAGCTAAGCATCTAGAACAACATAAGGTGGATATGGAGGCGATATGATAATGGAAGGAGATTGCAAATAAGTCGACAGAAAGGTTGGAGTATCTAGAGAAAGGACTGATGGAGCGAGAGGGGTAGATGAGAAAGAGGCTTTGGGATTGTCAAGGCATGGATCCTAGTGAAGGAGGGAAGATGGCAATGGCGTACTTGATACTCGACATGCGAGATCTAGGAAATGTGATTGATGGAGTCAAGAGATCCAAGCATGGAGAAGGTCCTTCATTGACCAAGTACACTAGGAGATATGTTCTTTACTGCTTTAGTATAATATTAGATTTCGATGTAATAAGGCTTAATGCCATTAGTGACTTTATAATTATTATTTCGATTTACTGAAAAATTATTTTGGCTTATTTTTGCATTAATGGAATGAGGCAACATTGGCATGAATTTTCTCCAAGTCTATGTGTTGCTTAGTCCTACCTCGAGCACAATGAGGTCCCCAAATTAGGATGTGAATTATTGCATGACCTTACGTGATACCTACTTAAATACTGCAAACACTCTTTTACTTCATCTTACTGATTTGGTTACCTTTTATTTTTTCTTTGTTTTTATTACTTCCATTGCCAAAGGTTGGTTCGTGCATTCAGGAATCATCACCGTACCACGCCAGATCCAGAGGTCCTCCACTTCCTCCCCCACCGAGAAATCCAAAAAGCAAAGGAAAAGGGAAGATGGATGATCTAAGTGGTAACCGAAAAGACAATACTACCATGGCAGAGAATGGTGAAACCTTAGACAGAAAAAGTATGACAGGACCGAATGAGTTGGTCCTATGTTTGGAACAGAAAATCTTGGAGCTATAGGGTTAGATTGAGAAGGTACAAAATCTCGCAAACCTCTCCCTTACTCTAAATGTTCTTGACATAAATCAGCAAAACACAACCACTCTAAATAAAACACCACCGCAAAATTCTCTCGTAACGCACAAGTATCACAATCCCGCACCTTTTCAGAACGTTAACCTACCACCAGTGCAAACCCCTCAATAACACCACCATCATCCAACCCAAAATCTGTAAACCACCACTTATCATACCACTCAAAGCGCACCATAACTCACCCCCGATCCCCCTCAAACTTTGATTAATGATCACCCATATACCTAAATAACAAGAACTGTTCAAGGAAACCCTATATATGTGGAAACCTTACCCCACACCCTGCAACAAACCTTGTACATACCTGAACTGACCGAGAATGACCTACTCATCCGAAACATGAAAGTGGCACTCAAGAAACTGATAGAGAAAGTCTAGAGTGTTAAAGAGTGGAAGGGTGTTGAAGGTTTAAACTACGAAGACTTGTGTATCCAGCAAGATGTAGAACTGTCGGAGGGTTACAAAACTCCTAAGTTCGATATGTTAGATGGCAACGGTAATCCCAAGGTGCATCTGAGAACATACTATGATAAGCTTGTAGGAGTGGGTAACAATGAGCAAATCCGCATAAAGTTGTTCATGTGAAGCCTTACAAGGGACGCCTTATCCTGGTACATTAGCTAGAATCCGAAGAAGTGGGAGAACTAGGTGAGCATTGCACCTGATTTCATGGATAGATTAAGGTTCAATATAGAAAACGTGCCAGAAGTTTTCTATATCCATAACCTCATGCCGACAGAAACCTTTTGCGAATATGCTACTCGTTGGAGATCAGAGGCCGCCAAGGTGAGGCCACCACTTGAAGAAGAAAAAATGAAAAAGTTCTTTTGTTAGAGCTCAGGATCCTCAGTATTATGAAAGGTTGATGGTTATCGCTAATTACAAGTTCTCAGACATCATCAAGTTAGGAGAAAGGATAGAAGAAGGAATAAACAGCGGAATGGTGACCAATTTCGAGGCACTACAAGCCACCAATAAAGCCTTGAAATTATAAGTTATCTCGAAGAAGAAAGAAGTGGGTACCGTAATGGTATCCCAGGGCCCTAAGTCTCCCCTTACATACCAAACACCTCCACATGTATACCAAGCCTAACCTCCAAGATACCAATATCCTATGACAAACTACCATACCTATAGCATCCAACCTGCATATTACCATTCACCTCCTAATGCCCTCCCAAACTTCCCAAAGCCACAACCAAACTTTGATCGCAAAGCACCCAAACAATATAACCCAATCGCTGAACCCATAGCAAAACTGTATGAGAGACTAAAGATCGCTGGTTACATCACTTCATTCCTGTTGTTGCGGTCGGGAACCCTTCCCAGTGGGTTATCCCCAACAAAATATGTTCTTACCATTTAGGAAGGAAGGGCCATACTATTGAAGAATGCCGAAAGCTGAAGGATATGATTCAAACACTAATCAACACTAAACTTATACAAGCAAAAGAGGTTGTGCCAAATGTCTGTAATAATCCTCTTCCTGATCATAGGGGCGAGGGAATGAATATGATAGAAATAGATGAAAAATAGGATCAAGAGGTATTCATCGGACTTATTCGATGGGGGATGCTACTAAAACATCTCTTATCACCCGCTCATCATTTGTGGTGCAAAACTAGGCACTGTCGAGGTAGTTATGCTCTTCACTGTGATGGTATGTCCAACACCATCCTATAAGTTTGATGTTGTCCCATGAGATTATGTGGCAGAGACAAGGAGAAAAGGAAAAGCCATGATGTAAGAGACAGGTGTTGCACAAGGAATGGCTAGAATTGTTAGAGTTTATACACTTGAGAATCTTGTAGGAACAAGAAAAGAGACCACATCTAAGTCACCTATCGTGGAGACAGACACTAATGATCTTTGGAGGAAGGTATAGGCGAGGGAATACTCTGTTGTTAATCATCTGAACAAGACTCCAACCAAGATATCTATCTTGTCGCTGATGCAAAAATCAGATGCGCACAAGAATGCCTTGATGAAGGAGTTAAGTGAAGCTTATGTGCCTACCGGTATCACTAGTGGAGAGATGGCCAATACGGTAGGACATGTACTGGAGATACACAAGATTACTTTCCACGAAGATGAGCTATCACTAAAGGGATTGAGTCACAACAAAGAATTGCACATTACTGTGCAATATGAAGACAAGTTCATTGCTAGGGTTGTGATAGATGGGGGTTCGAGTCTGAACATATACCAGCTGACTACTCTGAAAAGACTGGGTAAAGTCCTACACGAGATATGGATGGGAAGCATGAATGTGAAGGCATTCGATTGATTTTAGAGAGCCACTATTAAAGAAATCAACCTTGATCTACAGATGGGCCCGACCTGGTCTACTGATAAATTCCAAGTGCTAGATATATCCACCACCTATAACTTTTTATTGGGACGACCATGGATATAGGCAGTTGGGGCAGTTGCTTCTACTATGCAACAAGCTGTAAAGTTCTAGTGGAATCATATATAGGTGATTATTCACGAAGATGGAAGAAACCCTATCTACACCAACCAAACGGTGCAGGTTATTGAGAACAGGAGGAAATTGGGAGGAGAAACATATCACCGCATTGAGCGCGTAAATGCAATTGAGAAAGGTTGATGGTGGAGCAATAATATAGAAAGCATACTAATGTTGTTAGGGTATGAACCAGGCAAGGGTCTCGGCAAAAATCTTCAAGGGGTCACAAAACTAGTACGACAACAATATCATGGCACAACCTTTGGTCTCGATTATGAATATACTGTGCAAGAATACCAACATTGGATACTGCCATGGCGTGCCACTTACTATCCATTGGAACAACCAGTACCACAGCTGCACCAGACATTCCGCCAAGCTGATGTAATTTAGGGATACAAGGAAGATTAGGTTTTGTCCGGCATGAGGAAGTTGTTTCTGGACAAGGAAGACATGGACTGCAGTGCAATATTAGAGGAGGAGGAGGAGGAAAACCTTACCATTCAAACAGTGCGAGAAGGAGCCGTTCTCAAGAACTAGACTGCTGCACCATCCCGGGCTCGCCGAGTACCTAGGTAGCCTTGGAAGAATTAGCATGATTTATTTTAAAATTGTTTTTGGGCATTTAAGACATTTTCAATATTCTGTTTTTAAATAATTACTTGAGACATCGAGTCGTACTTGTTGATAATTTCAAGTTTTATTAATGCATTATCGTTTTTGTTTATTTATTATTATCTTTCTACATTCTTTTTAGTGTAGTTATTACATACCTTGATGAATCTATGACTGTGACATCTAATGCGACAATGAAACATAAGGAAAGTGATTCGAGGATTTGGAAGATGATATAATACCTGAGGAAATTGTCAAAGAAGTAGAGAATTTTGAGAATAAACCAAAGTCCAATTTGGAAGAAACTAAGGCTGTTAAGTTAGGGGATTCTGAAATAGTCAAAGAAACTCGCATAACCATTCACCTATCACCATTATAGAAGGAAGAGTATATGGGGTTTCTAAAGGAATATGAAGATATTTTCGTATGGTCCGACGACGACATGACTCGGTTAAGCACATCCATAGTAGCTCACAAGCTACCTACCAACCCCATGTGTCCACCGGTAAAGCATAAGCTCAGGAAATTCAAGCTAGATATGAGTCTGAAGATAAAGGAAGTGGTTACCAAGCAAATCAAAGGCAAGGTTTTTCGAGTAGTCGAGTAACCATCCTGGCTAGCATACATTGTGCCAGTTCCAAAGAAGGATGGGAAAGTCAAAATGTGTGTTGACTATCGATATTTGAGTAGAGCAAGTCCTAAGGATGACTTCCCATTGCCCAACATACACACATTGATCGACAACTGCAAAAAGCATAAACTCCAATCCTTTGTAGATTGCTTTCCAGGATATCACCAAATTTGGATGGACGAAGAGGATGCCGAAAAGACATCCTTCATCATGCCATGGGGGAATATATTGTTATAAATGATGACGTTTGGTTTGAAGAACACCGGGGCTACCTACATGAAGGCCATGATGACTCTTTTCCATGACATGATACACAAGTAAATAGAGGTGTACATGGATGATGTTATCATCAAATCTAAAAGAAGTTCGGATCACAGAGCAGTCCTGATGAAGTTTTTTGACCGGTTTCGAAAATACAATTTGAAGTTAAATCCTGCAAAATGTGCTTTCGGAGTCCCCTCTGGGAAGTTTCTAGGCTTCATCGTTAGTCGTTGTGGTATTGAGCTAGACCCATCAAAAATCAAATATATTCAAGACTTGCCACCGCCAAAGAACAAGAAGGATGTGATGATTTTTCTAGGACGCCTCAATTATATCAGTCGTTTTATAGCACAACCAATGGTGATATGTGAGCTGATCTTCAAAATGTTGAGAAAATATGCTACGACAAGCTGGATCGAGGAATGTCAAAAGGCTTTCGACAAAATCAAGGAATATATGTCTAAGCCACACGTATTGGTCCCGCTAGAGCCAAGAAGACATTTGTTGTTGTATTTGTCTGTGTTGGATGGAGCTTTTGGTTGCATCATAGGGAAACATGATGAATCCAGGAGGAAAGAGAAGGCGATATATTGTCTGAGTAAGAAGTTCACACTCTACGAATCCTGTTATGCTATGTTGGAATGCACCTATTGTGCTTTGACATGGATAGCTCAGTTGAGACACTACTTCTGTGCATACAATACATATCTTATATCACGGATGGATTCACTAAAATACGTCTCAGAAACCCACGCCTACGAGTAAGTTAGCAAAGTGGAAGATATTGCTAAGTGAGTTCGACATCATCTATGTGGCCTAGAAGGTAATCAAGGGGCAAGCATTGGCTAATCACTTGGCAGAGAACCCCTTAGACGGAGAATACCAACCATTGAAGATGTATTTTCCCGACGAGGAAGTGTCACATGTAGGTGAAGATATTGTCGAAATATATAATGGTTGGAGGATGTTTTTTTACGGAGCCTCAAACTTCAAAGGAGTGGGTATCTAAGCTATTTTATTATCAGAAACCGGTCAACACTACCTATTGTCCCCTAAGCTTAGGTTCTCGTGCACCAACAATATGGCGGAATACGAGGCTTGCATCTTGGGACTCAAATTGGCCATCAACATGAATATTTAAGAGTTGCTAGTCATCGGAGATCCAGATCTACTAGTAAATCAAGTACTTGAAGAGTAGGCTATCAAGAAGACTAAAATATTACCATACTTGCATTGTGTACAAGATTTTATCAAGAGGTTCGTAAAGATAAAATTCAAACACGTTTTGAGGATTCAAAACGCATTTGCAGATGCGCTGGCTACCTTGTCTTCCATGATACAACATCCAGACAAGAATTTCATTAAGAACCTGAGTGCACGCTTTGAAGATTTGCCAACCATTTATTTCAAAGCGGAGGAATTCTTTATAGGAGGACTCCTAATTTGGGATTGCTGTGATGCATCGATGCCAATGAGGCATCTAGATTACTTGAAGAAATACGTGTCGGAACTTGCGTACCTCACATGAATGGGTTTGTTCTGGCAAAGAAGATATTAAAGGCAGGGTATTTGTGGATGAACATGGAGACAGACTGCATTAAATATGTTCAAAGGTGCCACCAATGCCAAGTACATGCTGATATGATACGAGTGCCGCCCAACGAACACAATGCAACAAGCTCACCCTAACCATTCTCCGCCTGGGGCATGGATGTCATCAGACAAATTGAACCCACTGCTTTAAACGGACACAGGTTCATTTTGGTGGCTATAGATTACTTCATAAAATGGGTCAAAGTCACTTCCTTCAAAGCTGTAACTAAGAAGCTCGTAGCAGATTTCATTCAGGATCGTATTGGTTATCGATTTGGAGTGCCGGAGTCAATCATTACCTACAATGCTGCCAATCTCAACAGTGCTCTAATGAAATCCATGTGTGAAACATTCAAGATCAAGCACCGGAATTCCACAACATACAGGTCATAGATGGATGCAGCCATAAAAGCCACCAACAAAAACATCAAGAAAATATTAAGGAAGATGGTGGACCACTATAAGCAATGGCATGAGAAGCTACCATTTTCTTTGCTTGGGTACTGCACCATAATTCGTACGTCGACTGGGGCTGAGCTCAGTGGTGTAGAATAGATATGGAGCCGGTATGAGAAATTGGCTCTCATTGACGGTAAGAGGATGAACGTAGTGTGTTACGATCAACTCTACTAGAATAGAATGGCAAGGGATTTCTACAAAAATGTTTGATCAAGGCAACTGATATTGAAACGAATCTTCCCGTATCAGGATGAAGCAAAAGGGAAACTCTCATCGAACTGTCAAGGCCCTTACATGGTTCACTGAGTACTAACAAGGCCCTTACATGGTTCACTGAGTACTGATAGGTGGAGCGCTTATACTTGTAGAGATGGATGGAGAAATATGTCCAAACCCTATCAATTCGGACCCAGCCAAGAGATATTATGTTTAAGATTATATTTGAACTTTCTCTTTGATATAACCTGAACTACGCTTGACCTTAATCCCATTTAATAGGGGATACATAGGCAACCTTGTAGGTTCGGTCACATCATAATAAAATCTCCATCCCCCTTTATGGTCAGGAACTATGGCAAGATTTTGAGTTTTCTCAATCGCATTACGTCAAGGGTCGCTAGGAAGTATACTGCTGAGAGTGTACATTTAAACTAGGGTAGAATTTTGAGGAGGGTCCTCAAAATTCCGAGTTGAGAAGGTCGCGATATCTCAAAGCATGTCACAATCTCTGATTCGACAAAATTGTTTGTTTTATGCATCATCGCATATTTTGAAAAACTGCATTTCTCACAAATGATTTATCACAAATTCATATTTTCGAAAATTTCATCTTTTTTGCCGTAGCAAGATATTGCCTAGGGTAACTCGAACAAGGCATCAAGACAAGGAGCAAAGGAGAAATGAGACGTCAAAGGAACAAACCAACCTCCCATACCCCCCCCCCCCACCAAAAAAAACTCATGATATTTTTTTGGATGCAGGCATAATGGACATAACAAACATGTCCACAAATACATAACAAGAATGCTATCATCAAGATAGAAGACACCAAACACAAACGCATCAAGCTAAGGACCACTTCCATCTCACATTTAATTATTGCTTTCTTTGCATAGGGCTAAGCACTACTCTCACCATCGCATAAGGGTAAGCATTGCCTTTCTCAGCATAGGGCTAAGCACTGTCCTTATTCTTTGCATAGGGCTAGGCACCGCCCTCAATCATTGCATAAGGCCGAACATTGCCTTTCCTTGAATGAGACTAAGCACTGTCTCCATCACATTTTTATGAGGCTAAGCACTACCTCCAACATTGCATAAGGGTAAACACTTCTTTTTGCATGATACTAAGCATTGTCTCCATTACATTTCATGAGGCTAAGCATTTCCTCAGTTATCGCATAAGGCTAAGCACAACCTTTCTTTGCATAGGCTATGTATTGCCTCCATTAGCGTATAAGGCTAAGCATTGTCTTTCTTTGTATGAGACTAAACATTGTCTCTGTTGCATTTACATGAGGCTAAGAACAACCTCCTTTATTTAATAAGGCTAAACGTTGTGTTTCTCTGCATAGAGCTAAGCACTACCCTCATCACATACAAGGCTAAGTGCATCCTTTTTCCTTTCTCGCATATGATTGAGCATCACATGTTCCCTCTATCAAATTATAAATATCACCACATCATTATATTTCATGGGCTGAACACTGCCACATGCCCAAAGGCGTCATAATCCAAAGGTATCATCCTCATAGCCTGAAGACATCATGTCATGGCCTGAGGATCTCTCGATGTTTCTCTGCATAGAGCTAAGCACTACCCTCATCACATACAAGGCTAAGTGCATCCTTTTTTATTTCTCGCATATGATTGAGCATCACATGTTCCCTCTATCAAATTATCAATATCACCACATCATTATATTTCATGGGCTGAACACTGCCACATGCCCAAAGGCGTCATAATCCGAAGGCATCATCCTCATAGCCTGAAGACATCATGTCATGGCCTGAGGATCTCTCGAAACTACATAGCATTATTCAAAGGCATCATATTCTAGAGAAACCATCCTCATGGCCCGAGGACAACATCTCATGGCCTGCAAATCCCTTATCATACGCTTCATAGCCCAGGATGTCATGGTTTAAGAACATCATCCTAATCGTCCAAAGACAACTCTTATAGTTCGAAGGGAATTTGCATCATGTTTAA
Source organism: Nicotiana sylvestris (assembly GCF_000393655.2). Taxonomy (NCBI): domain Eukaryota; kingdom Viridiplantae; phylum Streptophyta; class Magnoliopsida; order Solanales; family Solanaceae; genus Nicotiana; species Nicotiana sylvestris. The sequence goes on along the minus strand of NC_091062.1, from coordinate 119,754,141 downwards.
ATTTCCGCAGTGGCCATATATATTTGCGTGTATTGTGTTTTAAGTTTTGCAGGTAACTCGGGAGGTAACCGTTTTACAAACAGGAGCAGTTCTCTCTCCGATTTTCATTCATGATGTTCACGTCCTTTGATTATCTCAGACATAACTGATAATCAGCAATTGTTTACTCTTTGTCCCAACCACCCAAACGTTTATCTCAAATATTTGTAACATCAAATTCACATTCATAGCTCCACCCAAAATTATCCGCTACTCATGACACCATCCTATACAAAAGATCTTTCCTCGAAACATAACTCCATCGGTTCCATTCACCGCTAGATCTAGAACTACACATGGCCTGATTCCTATAACACCAGGGATATGTAGGCAACTCAGGAACCAGGGTTTGGCCCCATTTTGTTCAAAAACACATCATCCTCACTCATTTCGGACAAAATTGGTCATCATTTTCTTTACCCGACGATCTTTAATTAGGGTTTGATTTTCGATTTCTCCTTCTATCATCCCCATTATTAATTGCATGTGATATTTTCTTTCCTTATTTGTGCTTAATTTATTGTTTTCCATATTTATTTGTTCAATTTCTACTACTATATAAACCCTTTTTTTTGTTTCCCTCTAAGTTCGGAACGACTATCACTTGACTACTGTTACGACCACTATTCTCTAATTGTCTATTATTCTGAGACTTTGAGTTTGGCCGGCTAAAAACCAATGACACTGGAATTTGATTGTTTAACCTCTCTCAATGTGAGCACTGATCAGGATTCACTTGAAACCCTTGGTAACACTGACGCATTGGGATTTTGGGGTTTTGCTTCTCTTTTTCTACTAATGATTAAAGTCCTTCTAGAAATTATCCTTCTTACTTACTTGTCCGGTAATTTGTAACTGGTAAGTACCTTTGGCCTTTGTAGTTTCATTCTCTATTCGTTGGTGTTCATGCTCTATATATCTATGCCATAAATATCTTTGTGAATCAATATGCTATTATGTTATCTATATTTGCAGCTCTATTTGCTCTGAAGTTATTCTCGTGGCTCTATATTTTTTCTAGCATCTAAACTAGCCTAAATTATAACCCTGATTCTATCCTTCCTAAGCATGTCTAACCTAGTGTGTTTTTTTGTGTCTGAATGCTTACATTTGTTGCTTGTCTTGAGTTTACCTACTATACTATTTTGGATTCTTATGATATACCAATTTACGCTCAGAATATGTTCTAATTCCTGCTGAATCATTTTATGTATGCTTTCCTAGAGTTAATTCTTGATCATATTATTATTCAAACATGCTTTTTTTTCTACTCAATGTGTGCTCTCTGATTTGTTCAATCATGGGCTCCTTAATATTGCCTAAGACCTCTAGAATGACACTTAATATCTAGCATCTTCTCCTATATGTGATTAAGACCTAATATCTGTATGTCCTATTAATATGGAGTTTATATATTTTCACTTAACATTAACTCTAGTATTGTTTTGAACCTTTGTGCTATGATTAATACTCGATATGTTATGTTCCGTGTTCAACTAAGTGACATATTTGTCAACTGTTGCAAACTATGCCCACTAGCCTATTGTTAAGATGTTTGTGACCACATCCTTATAAGTCTCTCATGTTAAAAACCATTATGTGAAAACTGACATCCACATGTTCCTCTCTGTGACTTTGCTAGATTCTCATCTTAATTGGCTGACGTCCTGTAGGCTAATTTTGGACTATGCTTTGCCTCTTGAAACTCTTGTTGGAATAATTCACTAGCGTATGATGGTCAATCATGTAATCCTAACGTTGTTTCTGAAAAATATAAGCATCAAGCTGCCTTGGGAACTTGGCAATATTTCGTGTGATCCTATCTATATTCTTTGGTTTAAACTACTGTTAGATATAATATTACAAACTAAGTATTTTTGCCAAAAATGCTACAAGTATGATTATTATGCAAGGCATTCATGTTGAAATCCTCATATTAAGATTGTACTACAACTTCTTCTTGCCTATGATTCTACTAGGTTGTCATAAGAAGCTCTTTGAGTTGGTTCTATTTTGAAACACTATTTGCAGTGGTTTGTTAGTTTATGATATCCGATCTTGTCACAGTTAATCCTGTTTTTCTGGAATTACTTGCCCGTATGTGTCTTTGATAGCATTCAACTTAGCATAGCCATGTCTATTGGCTAAAATTGCAGCTTTTACATTTGTAAAAAACTAAGTGTTTAAGTTATTCCATGAGTAGTTTTGTTACCTATATGACTAAATTTTTGATCCATTAGCTTAATTACTGGAATAGTTTGGGCCTTGTATGTTGGGTCTTCCTTTGGTATCAGGGGCTCGAGGAATACTATCTGCACCTAGAGTTTTGGCATGTTGTCCACATGAAGTCCTAAGTTATTTGAAGTACCAGAATATTACTGGGATATTGTATATTTGTATTTGGGCCTATAATTTATTTAGAATGATCTGTAATAGCTTGTAAAATTGATTGATGGGGAAATTAGTGAAAAGAGGGTTGGGGTATTCTAATTTTTGCATGAACGAGTAGAAAACATGTCCATAGTATTTAATTGCCTTGTGTGATCTTTTTTGACGTGCTTTGACTCTACACACTAATAGAAATCATGCCTATAGAAATCACATGTTTCACTTAACTTTTCTAATACTTGTACATTATTCAAAGCATATTAGTTTAAGTAATTGCTATACCTTTTTTCATGTCTACTACTATGCGCTCTTAGACAACATATCTATAGGGATCAAACGCCTTGCTTAATTATTAGACAACATGACTATAAGATGAAATAGTACATGCCTTCCCTAGTGCTCATATGGATATCATGACAACAACAACAACAATAACAACATACCTTGTATTATCCAACACTGTGGGATCGGGGGAGAGTAGTGTGTAGGCAGACCTTAACCCTACCTTGTGAGGATAGAGAAGTTATTTCCAATAGACCCTCGGCTCAGGAAAGCATAAGCTCCACATTAATGAAAATATAAACAAGAAGGGACAATACCAAAAAGCCATATAAAAGCATAATAGAAACAACAATATTATTAGATGATTAACAATGAAAGAAAACAACGGTTAGTCATAAAAACCTACTACCAATAGAAAGCGAGACTGCGTGCCAATACTACTGTTATGAACACTCTAGAATACCTACTATACTACCCTAATCCTTGACCTCCATACCTTTCTATCAAGGGTCATATCCTCAGTCAGCTGAAGCTACACCAAGTCTTGCCTAATCACCTCTCCCCATCTCTTTTTTGGCCTACATCTACCTCTCTGTAGGCCCTCCAATGTCAACCTCTCACGCCTCCTCACTGGGGCATCTGTGCTCCTCCTCCTCATATAACCAAATCACCTAATCCGCACTTCCCCCATCTTTTCCTCAATAAGGGGCCACACCCACCTTGTCATGAATAACCTCATTTTTATCCTATCTAACCTGGTATGCCCGCACATCCATCTCAACATCCTCATCTCAGTTACCTTCATTTTCTGGGCATGAGCGATCTACTGGCCAACACTCAACCCCATACAACATCGTTGGTCTGACCACCACTCTGTAGAATTTACCCTTAAGTTTTGGTGGCACCTTCTTGCAACATAAAACACCAGAACTGAGTCTCCATTTCATCCATCCTGCCCCAACACAATGTGTGACATATTTATCAATCTCCTCATCCCTCTGAATAATAGACCCAAGGTACTTAAAACTCCCTCTCCCAGGGATGACCTGCGAGTCCAGACTCACTTCCCTTTCCCCTCCTTGATTCTCGCCACTGAACATACACTCCAAGTATTCTGTCTTGGTCCTACTAAACTTAAAACCTTTAGATTTCGAGGACTACCTATATACCTCTAATTGCACATTCACACCATCTCACGTCTCGTCAATCAATATAATATCATCTGCAAATAACACGTACCACAGAACCTCTCCTTGGATGTGGCGCGTCAGTACGTCCATCACTAGAGAAAACAAAAAAGGGTTGAGTGCTAACTCCTGATGCAACCCCATCATAGCTGGAAAATGGTCTTAGTCCCCACCCACCATCCTCACTTGTATCTTTACCCCATCATAAATGTCCTTAATCAACCTAATGCAGGCAACAGGTGCACCTCTAGCCTCCAAACATCTCCATAAAACCTCCCTCGGAACTTTATCGTGCACCTGTTCTAAGTCGATTAACACCATATGCAAGTCCTTATTTCTTTCCCTGTACTGCTCCATCAATATCCTAACAAGGTGTATAGCTTATGTAGTCGAACACCCCAACATAAACCCAAACTGGTTCTCGGAAATATACACACCTTCTCATCCTTAACTCTACCTCTCTCTCCCAAACATTCATAATATGGCTAAGTAGCTTGATACCTCCATAGTTATTGCAATTTTGGATATCACCCTTGTTCTTGTATATAAGAACTATCGTGCTCCACCTACACTCTTCGGACATCTTCTTCGTTCTAAAAATGACATTAAATAGCCTAGTGAGCCACTTTATGTCTGCCTTGCCCCCACTCCACCAAAACTCTACCAGGATTTCATCCGGCCCGGTCTCTTTTCTTCTACTCATCTTACGCATATCCTCCTCTACTTCATCATCTATAATCCGCCTACAATACCCAAAGTCACAACGATTCTTAAAGAGTTCAAAATCACTCAGTACAATATTCCTATCCCCCTCCTCGTTCAAGAGACTATGAAAGTAGGTCTGTCATCTCCGACGAATAAGCTCCTCATCCAACAAAACTCTACCTTCTTCATCCTTGATGCACTTCACTTGGTCCAAGCCACGCACCTTCTTTTCTCATGCCTTGGCTAACCTGAACAACCTCTTATCTCTACTCGGCCCTTGAGTTCCTCATACAAATGACTAAAAGCTGCAGTCTTGGCCACCCTAACTGCTAGCTTTGCCTCTTCCTTAGCAAACTTACAATGCTCCATATTCGCCCTCTTCTACTCCTTGTCTACAATTTCCACTAGATTCAAATATGTTTCTTTCTTGGTTTGCACTTTTTCTTACACCTCTCCATTTCACCACCAGTCTCCCTTGCAACCACCAGAGTAACTCTTTGAGACCCCTAATACCTCTCTCGCAGCTTCCCTAACAAACTGTGCAGTCGTGGTCCACATAGCGCTTGCGTCCCCACTACTCCTCCAAGCCCCCATAGTCACCAACTTGACCCCATACTCCTGCGCTTTAGCTTCCATCAAGGATCCCTATTTTATCCTATGTTGGCTATACATCTCCCCCTCTCTCCATTTCCTTGTGATCTCAAGGTCCATGACTAGTAGCCTATGAAGGGTCGAGAGGTTCTTACTCGGGATGACCTTGCAATCCCTACAAAGACCTCTATCAAACTTCCTGCAGAGTAATAATCAATCTGAGTCTCGGACACCGAACTCCGGAAGGTGACCAAGTGCACCCTCTTCTTCAGGAAAGTCGAGTTTGCTATCACCAAATCAAATGCTCTAGCAAAGTTCAGCAGAGACATTCCTCCTCTATTCAAAGTAAAACCTCCAACAACTAGTTTAATAGTCATTAGCATGTCATTCACCCTCCTAACCTGCACTACTAGTTCACAGAGGTCCTTATCAACCAAGATACCTACCCTGTTCCTACACCCATCCTCCCAGAATACCAAAGTTTGAAACTACACAAATCTTGCGTCTTATCTCCTACCCACCTAGTCTCCTGTACACAAGCTATATTAATCTTCCTTTACTCGAGAACTTTGCTAACTCTATCCATTTTTCAGTCAAAGTTCTTATGTTCCAAGACCCCACTCTTAGCCTTGTAGCTACCTTAGCCCTCTTACCCCCTTACCCCCCTGCACCTCCTCCCCTGCGGTGATACCCCGAGGACAAGACCTTACCCTACCATCATTCGCCAAAGCCACTATAATCTAGGAGTCACTATACAAGGACTATCCCAGAAGAAAAAAAAGCAACAAAAATAAAATGAATTGTCGAAGTATAATCTACCACTAAAGGTCGCAAAACAGGTGAAGAAATAAAAATAAAGGAGTTAACGGGAACATTAATCTACAGCTAAAGGTCAGAAAAATAGGTGAGGAAATAAAACAAAGGAACTATAATCTACAAGTAAAGGATAGAAAAATAGGTGAAAAAATACAATACAAGAGCTAAAGGGGGCTATAATCTACAACTAAAGATCACAAAGAAAATGTGCAAAATTAGAACAGAACTACTAGGGGATATTTGAAATAATGATTCAAAATAAAGATGTAAAATAGGTAGATAACATTATAAATAAGTAGGCAAAGCTATCACTAAATGCACTTAATTTGATAATAATAGGGAAAAGACTACCTAAAGATTCAAGAACAAAATAGCCAGGTAACGAGATAAAATATCGCAAAAATATCAAACTATTAAAATATCAAGACAAGAGAGGAACAATAGAATCTGGATTGCAGCCCTTAAGTTAGTGAAAATCTGGTTGTGATGGATTGCTTTATGGGAATCCTTCGAGAAACTCTCCAAATAACGGAAGTAAAGCTACCAAAAATAATTGTGTACTCTTTCTTGTTATAATAATGGAAAATGAAGCAAGAGATAAATTTGACGGTGCTGGATGGATTTTGACGGTGGATTTTAGTAGGTGTTCATAGACTATAATGGAGGAATTCTGTGGCGGGGAAGAAGGAGATGAAGGTGGTCAGCGAAAGAAAAAGATCTACCATAAGATAAAAGTGTGGTAGTAACCCAAGTTTTTGGTTTTATGCCTTTCTGTCCTAGATATCATGACTATATAATTTTATTAAATAAACCTACTTCTTTTGTTGCTTTCATTATACTACCCAACCTAGATGACATGCCTATAGGGATAAAATATTATAAAATCAAGTTCAATTGTCAACTGCTAGAAATCCTACATATAGGATATTGTCACTCGCCTAGAAAACCTATCTATAACATCAACACTGTTAATTCTGAGCTTTCAAACATTTATATTGTCTCATTGCGCAAACAATTAAGAGATCATGCCTATAGGGATTTTAACACGTTTAATTTGCAAATTCAATAGTATAAAGCTGCAATAGTACTCGTACGATACGGGAAATTAGAATCACATAGAAACTATGTCTATAGGACTTAACGACTCTCATGCGTTTTAACTCTAAAACTGTCTACTGCCTAATTTGTCTGCATGTATTTGTTGCTTATTTGTAGAGGATAACTCGATCCATTTATTGTCTTTAAGTGAAGTCCTATATGTTTAGAATGTGCGCCTAGATTTTGAGCATCCTAAGAAGAGTCTAGAACCACCCAAATAGTAGGTCCAAATCCTCTTAGACTATAGGCATGGGGCGGGTAGCGCACGCATAGGAGATGGTCTAGAATTGAATTAGAGGGTTTTAAGTAAACAACTTTAATATAGTAATCGGTAGCAGGAGATGATAGTCTATGCCAGCTAAATAATATGAGCAACCCCTACCCTAAGGGAGTTGCGAAGTATTATTTATGTTGCACGGGGTGATCTTTTAGGCTAAAAAACTTAGGACCTCCCCTCCCCCCTCCCTATATATGTTTATTTTTTTGCACTTCGTCTCTTGAACTTGGAGTAATTAAGTTGTATCATGTAGCCTACAAAAACTTATACCAATTATCTATATAGTTTAAGTCTTGTACGAATTTCTTTACACTTAGTATAACCTTTAAATTCCTTGTCTTCCCTTACATATATGTTCACATAGGACAATTATAATACGCTAATCTCACATTGCATAAACTTTGGCCGGAACCCCATAGTTGTGCGCCTTGAAGAGTTCCTAACACCTTCTCTTTGAGGTAATTTGGACCCTTACCCGATCTTTGGTGACGTGGACTAATTAAACAGAGTTATTTGCAAATAGGTGCCCTAATGTGCTTTAAAATCGTTAGGTGGTGACTCTTCTTTTTTAACACCCATTTAAAAGAGTTGTCATGGCGAAATCTGCTTTTGAGAGAAAAAGAAGCGCGACACCTTAAACTAACAAGACACGAGGTAATCACCCTACTATCATGCATTAATACCACGCCAAGCGTAATACGCGATGTATCACAATACACGGTATATGATCTCAAACCTGTAGACAGCACCAACACTAGGGTTGTAGTCAATGCAGTCTTGATCTTCTAAAAGCTCACCGCAGTCTTGATCTTCTAAAAGCTCACCTTGCACTAGTCAATGCAATCTTGAGCACCCTTCTAGGTCAACTTGGCCAATGGGGCTGACATAGATGAACACGAACTGGTATAATAACCTGCCAAACCTAAGAAGCTCCAAATCTCTGTAGCTGAAGTAGGTCTAGGTAAGTTTTGAACTGCTTAAATCTTCTTAGGATTCATCTTGATACCCTCGGAAGACATTGCATAACCCAAAAACCCAACCGAGTCTAACCAGAACTCACACTTTTGAAAACTTAGCATATAACTAACAATCCCTTAAAGTCTAAAGTACGATTCGCATGTGTTGCTCATGCTCCTCTCGACTACGAGAGTAAACCAAAATATCATCAATGAAGATGATCACGAAGGAATTCAAATAAGGGTTGACAGTTTATAAAATCCATAAAGTTTGTTGTAGCATTAGTCAAGACAACTGACATCACCAAGAACTTGTAGTGATTATATCGAGTCTAAAAAGCTGTCTTAGAGACATTTAGTGCCATAATATTCACCTGATGGTAGCCAGATCTCAAATCAGTCTTGAAAAATACCTTGGAACCATGAAGCTGGTCAAATAAGTCATCAATCCTTGGTAATGTATCCTTGTTCTTGGTAGTAACCTTGTTTAACTGCCGATAATCTATGTACATCCTCATTGATACGTCCTTTTTCTTCACAAACAACACTGGCGCACCCCAAGGAGAGACATTAGGTATAATGAATCCTTTGTCAAGCAAATCTTGTAATTGATCGTTTAATTCTTTTAATTCAGCTGGATCCATATGGTATGGTGGAATAGAAATAGGCAGAGTGCCCAAAACCAAATCAATGTGAAAGTCAATATCCCTATAGGGTGGCATGCCCTACAAATCTATACGAAACACCTCAGGGAACTCACTTACAACCAGTACCAAATACGCCAAACACCCATACGTCGAGCCTTCACATATGAAACCATCATGCTGGTAGAATGACCAATAGTCCTTCTACACTCCAATCTAGGCAACCCTAACATAGCTAACGTCACAGTCTTGGCATGACAATCAAAGATTGCGTGATAAGGGGACAATCAATCCATACTAAGAATAAACTCAAAATCTACTGTATCCAACAACAGAAAATCAACTAAAATACCATACCCATTAAATGTAAAAATACAAGACCTATACACCCCATTAATTACTATAGAACATCCGACCGGTGTAGACACAGAAACAGGAACATTGAAGGAATCACGTGGCATACTCAAATATGAAGTAAAGTCTGAATACACATTGGAATATGTATGACCTGTATCAAACAATACAGAAGCATCTCTATGATAGATCGAGATAGTATATGTGATAATTGTATTAGAAGACTACCCCTCAAGTATAGCTGGAAATGCATAGTAACTCGGCTGAGCCCCAACAACCTGAGCTCCCCCCCTCGACCGACCTCTCACTGACTGGCCTCTACCTCTAACTCTAACTATCTAACCACCACCTCTGGCTACCTAACCCCCGGCTCTAGCTGGATGAGGAGGTGATAAAGCTACCGGTGTCGGAATCATGGCATGAGTACCCTATTGTGGACTACTACTCAATCTAGGATAATACCTCCAAATATGGCATGCATCTCCGCACTCAAAGCAACCCCTCGGCTAGCGTAACTATTGAGTTTGAGACTGACCTTGATGACCCGAACAACTACCTTAGTAACTCTAGAGTAGTTGTGCACTAATAGAAGCTGAAGGCACACTGAGTAATGGCTTCTCGGAATAAGACCCATACGCACCATGACCACCTGAAAGACCATGAGACACCAGAAGTGCTAACTGAACCATCCTGATAGGATAGCCTCTACCAAATGAACCCCAGTCTCAAGATGAGGCACCACTGAAACCACCGAAATAATGATGCCTCTTCTCATATATCGCCTCTCTACCTTGACCATGTGATAAGTAAGGATTTTAACCATTATTTTCTCTCTTTTTACTTGCGTTTTGGGCTTAAAATGCGTAAAAGTATCCCCAAAAACTAACATAATATGTTTGCTTGCAGGGATTGTTCACAATGAGCCAAAATGGCCATGATCAACTCATAAAGGAGTCAAAACAGGAACAAAGACAAAGACTGGACCAAGATTGTAGAACGTGGACCGCGACAGAAAAGTACGATCGCGAAAGTGTCACCGCGGACGCGGTCATGAATTCACAAACCTCGAGAGGGAGAATTGGAGACGTGGTTTTTGGGCACATACATAGATGCGGACCAGGCCAGAAATTAGCAGCCGTGAAAATACTACAGCGACTGCGATTGGAATTTTACTGATTGCGTTTGCTTAGGTTCGGAAAGATCACTAGAAAGGTAAAAATGTTAAGCGCGGGCCGCATCAAAATTACGCCTCCGCTGAAGGCTTTTATGTAGACGCGGTTACAATTACACAGTCCATGAAATAAGTTCAAGTCCGGTCTTAGATATAAAGAAACACGGGCCGCGCTCAATATTACACAGCCGCAAAAGCGAGAGTGCGGCCGTGGTCAAAATTACGGGGCTGCGAAACCTTCGCAGGGGCATTTTTGTTCAAAAAATTTTGCCTAGTATAAATAGATTTTTTTCACATTTTTAGGTCATGTTATATTTTGCTGAGTACGTGAGACAACTAGTATTTCCTATTTGGGCAATTCTTTACAAGATTTACCTTATAACTTTAGATTTTCATCTTTTAATTTAGCATTATGGATTTTCTATTCTCTTTATCTTTGATTTTCTATTCTCTTTATCAACTCAATACAATGAATTCCAAAATCACAACAATAAAGGGAACCAAAGCGTATAAATCACCAAGGAAATACGAGTACAAACAGAGAACAACCAACAACTCAAATTCATAAAGTATCCTCACATCATAAGACAACACGAACCTCGACAAGTCATTAACGCAAGAGCAGCCAAGGTCTCGCACAATCAAATATAACCTAATAAAGTGAAACAAGTACTAAGTATAGGCCATAAAGGCAAGTAAAGACAATAATGGCAAGGCATGAAACAGTAAAGACGCTCATTTACCACAGGTGAGAGCATCTAGCAGGTAAAAGAAGATAATATTAAAGGAAGGTTTTAACAATTAAAATTAATGACAGGTAACAAGTAAAGGCTTAAATATCAAGTAAACACCTCTATCAAATAAAGCATGTAATAAGATATAGATGGTAGGTTGATAATAGCCCACCCCGCATGCTTGAACCCATGATAATGCATATACACATGTTACCTATCATATGTGATGCCCCCACACATAAATCACATAGCAAATAGACCAATCAAATTCTAATTCCCTCAAATCAATGTTAATCACAATACTTACCGCTTTTTGAAAATAAGTCAACAATCAATCACGATTTTTCCTATAGAACAAATCCCAAAACCAGTCGAATCTAGCCAAATATCGTTCCAACAATTCAAAACAAGCTTTAGAAACTAACCACAAATGAAAAAGGCTCAATCTTTAAATAAATCGAAAAGGTCAACAAAACGTCAACCCAGGCCCACGTGGTCGAAATCTAAGATTCATACCAAATTTCGATTACCTATTCAGCCCCAGCTCTGATATGTGATTTGTTTCAAAATCTGACCTCAATTTAAGATCTAAATCTCAATTTTATAAAATTCCTACATTCTACCCAAAATCCCTAATTTCTACCTTTAAACTACTAAATTTAAGGATAAAAATTGATGGGTGTTTATGGAAATAAATCAAAACTAGATAAAAAGCACTAACCAATAAAGTTCGGATGAAAATATCTTCAAAAATCTCTCCAATCCGTGATCTATGTCTAAAAAATTGTAAGAAATGGTCAAATCCTGATTTTCAATTTCTAGTATACTCTTCACGTTCGCGGAGCACCTACCGCGTTCGCAATGTACACAGACCAACAAGGCTTCGCGTTTGCGGGGTCTTCACTGCATTCGTGAAGGCATCACCCCAGCCAAGCCTCCGCATTCACGTTAACAAGGTCGTGTTTGGGATGAAGACCCCATCTACCTTCACCCAAGACCCCAAGCCTGCGCGCCCGTGTGAGGGTTGTCGCATTTGCGAAGGCCAGCCCCCCTAAACTTCACGTTCGCGAGCTACCCCTTGCATTCGCAGAGTAACCTACCCTTGTCCCAAATTTTTCCTTCGCGATCACGAGTCACTGAGATACACTAAAAACCATCTAACTCTACAAGGCTAAAAATGATTTAAAATCAATCTGAAACTCACTCAAGCCCCCGGGCTCCAATCCGAACATTCACACAAGTATAATAACATCATATGAAATTGCTCGTCACCTCAAATCATGAAAATAACATCAAAAATTACCAATCGATCATTAAAATTCAAGAATTTTAAGTTTAGAAAAAATTCAATCTTTCACACAATGCGCTGAAACACCCTCGTGTCACTCGAGACCCAACCAAACATGCGTAAAAGTCCAAAAACATTATACGAACGAACCAGAATTGTCAAAATACTGATTTGAGATTGTTTATCAAAAACGTTGATCATGATCAACTCCAGCCTCATTTTAAGTCAAAAATTATATTTTCTTTGAACTTTTACACATAAACTTTACAGAAATCGACACAGGCTACGCACGCAGGTCATAAATCATCAAATAAAGCTACACCAGGTCTCAAAATAAAGAAAAAAGAGCTAGTACTCAAAACGGCCTATCTAGTCGTCACAATTACTAAACAATTGCATAGGCAAGGTTTTTTATTGTAAAGGACTTTGCTTAATTTAATTATTTGTTTACAAAGTTTGATGTTTGTTTAGAATAAACTTCTAGTTTGGTGTTTCTTTGGAACGAAGTTTTAATGAGAATTATTATTCTTTTCTTTGCAAATTTAATATTGCACTCAATGTAAATTTATTTTAAAGTTTTCTAATAACTTGAATTACTAGGTTACACATTTGGTAATACTTCTTCTTTTACTATTTAGAATTATTTTAATATGTTAACTAAAATAAAAATAGATACTTCCATCCCAAGACGTTTAAGATTGTTTAGAATTTTTGTCTATTTCAAACAAGAATGATAATCATAATAGAAAGTAAAGAGACTATATTGAATTATCCAAATTTATTATTTTTGCTTGATCACACAACAAACGAAGTAGAGTTAACAAAATTATGTACCTACTAGCAGGTCATAAAAACTTCATGTAAAGAGAATGTTTTCATGTTTGTACCCTATAAAAGTGAAATATAAATATGCTTTTGAAAATGGAAAGAATAAATTAAAGTTCTTTTAGTTTTATCTTATTTATTGTCCAAATAACATGACTTGGTCCTACTTAATTTGAAGGTTACTTAAACTTGCTCCGTGACCCATTTTAGCCTTTCCCCCATTCTTGACCTCTTCTCCTCGACTCGACTGCGGAAGCTTCCTTGGTTTTGGAACGTAGGTTTTCTTTTAGGTTGTTGACTTTTTCCATAAAAGGAGACTCACGTTTAGCTACCAAAGTCACAACATCCTGCAGCTCAGCCTATTTGTCACGACCCCGATTCACCCTTCTTGAACCATCGTGACGGCACCTAGTCTTTACGACTAGGTAAGCCTAAAATGCGGAAGATAAACTAAATTTGCGGAAGAAAAAAAATTATTTAAAACAGAAATAGTGTAATAAAACAGCATTTGAAAGTGCAACTCGGCATACACAGTACCAACTCTCATAAACTAATACAATTTTTCCAAAATTCGGAAACTCATGAATCACAAGATATGAATATAATAAAAATTCTCTAGCTCCGGGATGTCTACATCAACAGAAGTAAATAGAAGGGCTATCACTACAAGATAGAATGGAAAGGGACTCCACGGTCTGTGGACGCGGCAGATATACCTCGAAGTCTCTAGAGCAGTCGCCTCGCCTCAAAGGTGATAGGACTGAGTCAAAGTACCTGGATAGGCACGTAAAAAACATACGCAGAAAGGGGCATGAGTACACCATAGCGATACTCAGTAAGTTCCAAGCCTAACCTCGGTCGGGTAGTGACGAGAAAGGTCAGGGCTCTACTGAGAAAAATATAAGATATGACAGTATAAGATAAGCAGTACAGTTGAAAGCTAACAATAAGAATTTAATACAAGAAGACGAGGAATTCAATAACTGAAACAGAGGCAAAACAGGCACAAGGAAATAACTGGGAATCTCTCAGTATCCCGAGGATCTCTTAGTACCCTCAATATATACCAGGGATCTTTTGGTATCTCGAGGATCTCTCGGTATCCTCAATATACGCTAGGGATCTCTCGATATCCTCAATATACGTGCTAGGGATCTCTCGGTATCTCGCACCACAGCTCAAATCATAATTGCATGCAGGGGATCTCCCGGGATGTCGTCCCGTAGTACCAAAGTAAAACACGCAACAACAACATAAGGAATATTCATTAAAGCTCAATTTAGTACCAAGTAAACAGGTAATTCTAACCTAACATGCTTCATATAATACATTTAGGACAGTTTAAGCAAGTAAGAAATTAAGTCAGTTAAACATGCTTTTCTAGGCTAACAATAGGCTTAAATTGCAAGTAGTATAAGACAGGAGAAAGGAACACAATAAAAATTTCTTAAAGAAAATCGGATTTTCAATAATTAGCTTAAGTACACACTCGTCACCTCACGTACAATGCAATTCAATTATCAAATATACCAAATCCTAAAGGGAAGGTCCCCCACACAAGGTTAGGCAAGCCACTTACCTCGAACCAGCTCAAATCAATCCGAAACCATGCTCTTGCCATGAGTACTCGACACCAAATGGCCCAAATCTATTCAATTCAATTGCATAATGTAAATAACACTTCAACTAACTGATTCTACAAAGAAATTCTAAGTAAATACGCGAAATTAGGTAAAATGACCAAAACACCCCTTGGGCCCACGCCTCGGAATCGGGTAAGATTTACATTTCCAGAATCAACACACTCTCACGAGTTCAGTCATACCAAAAGTACCAAAATAGGACCTCAAATGGTCCCTCAAATCATCACTCAAAGGTCTCTAATTAGTCAAGTCCTAACCCCCAAATTACCACTGATTTTCCTTAATTTTTAATGCTTATAATGATAAAAATCACTCCAATAATGAGTTTAGGGACCAATGACCTTACCCCAATGAACTCCTCCGAAAAATACCTCTTGAAAAATTGCTCCCCAAGCTTCTTCCCGTTTGAAAAGAGGTGAAAATAGCTAAATTTCGCGAAAGCAAGTATTTATATGTTTTTGCCCAGTTAATCCGCTTCTGCGGTGCGGTCCCGCTTCTGTGAGGACATGTTCGCATTTGCTACCTTTCACATAAAGACCAGTTTCTGCACCTACAATTACCCATTCGCAGATGCGGTACCGCTTCTGTGGTAAGTCTCCAGCATCTACGGACCCTGCTGATCCTCCCCAATTCCGCTTCTGCGGTTGCTTTGCCGCTTTTGCGGTTCCTCATCTGCGGGACCAACCGCAGGTGCGGTTATGACAGATATCAACAGCTTCAGCTGCTTCAAACCACTTCCAATTTTTCCAACAACCATCTGAAATCATCCCAAGGCCCCCGGGACCTCAACCAAAAGTACAAACAAGTCTAATACCACTGTCCAAACTTATACCAATCCTTAAAACACCTAAAACAACATCGAAATGACGAATCAACCACGAATTCAAGCCTAACAACTCCAAAACTCAAAAAATACGCTTTCGATTAAAAATTCTATCAAACCTCGTCCGAATGACCTGAAATTTCGCACACACGTCACATTCAACACTACAAAGCTACTCCAACTTCCGGAATTCCATTCCGACCCTCAGATCAAAATCTTACTATCGAACCGGAATTTTTAAAATTCATTCTTTCGGCATTTCAAGCCTAAATTAGCTACGGACCTCCAAAACACCATCTGATCATGCCCCTAAGTCCGAAATCACCCAACGGAGCTAACAGAAACATCGAAAAACCATTTTGAGGTCATCTTCACATTGTTCCGACTACGGTCAATTTTCCAACACTTAAGCTCTCACTTAGGGACTATGTGTCCCAAAACTCTCCGAAACTCAAACCAAACATCCCAGCAAATCAAAATAGCAAAAAAGAAACACGGGGAAAACAGTTAACGGGGGATCGGGGCATTAATTCTTAAGACGACCGGCCGGGTCTTCACATCCTCCTACACTTAAACATTCATTCGTCCTCGAACGAGCATAGAGACATACCTGAAGTAGTGAAAAGATAAGGGTACGACTGCGCATATCCTGCTCGGTCTCCCAGGTCGCCTCCTCGATCGGCTGACCCCGCCACTGAACCTTTACTGATGCAATGTTCTTTGACCTCACCTTTCTAACCTGCTTGTCCAATATTGCCACTGGCTCCTCAACATGAGATTGATTCTTGTCCAACTGGACTGAGCTGAAATCCAACACGTGTGACGGATCACCGTTGTACCTCTGGAGCATCGAAACATGAAATACTGGATAAACCCTAGCCAAGCTGGGAGGTAAGGCAAGCTCATAAACAACCTCCCCAACATGCCTCAATATCTCAAAAGGGCCAATAAACCTCGGACTCAATTTCCCCTTCTTCCCAAATCTCATAACTCCTTTCATAGGCGAAACCCGAAGCAGAACCCGCTCTCCAACCATATAGGAAACGTCATAAACCTTATGGTCTACGTAACCCTTCTGTCTAGACTGGGCTGTACGGAGTATATCCCAAATCACCTTAACCTTCTCCAAAGCATCCTGAACCAATTCTGTGCCCAATAATCTGGCCTCACCCAGCTCAAACCAACCCACTTGGGATCTACACTGCCTACCATATTAAGCCTCATACAGTTCCATCTGAATGCTGGACTAATAGCTGTTGTTGGAGGCAAACTCCGCCAATGGCAAGAACTGATCCCAAAACCCGCCAAACTCAATCACGCACGCATAGAGCATATCCTCAAGAATCTGAATAGTGCGCTCGAACGACCCTCCAGAATCGTGATGTGAACTGAGTATCTCTATCTGAAATGATGGAAACTGGAATACCATGCAGACGAACAACCTCCTGGATATAAATCTCTGCCAAATGCTTCGAAGAATAAGTAGTACCCGTAGGAATGAAGTGAGCGGACTTAGTCAGCTGATCCACAATCACCCAAGTAGCATCGAACATTCTGGGAGCCCAACAACAAAGTCCATGGTGATCCGCTCCCACTTCCACTCCGGAATCTCTATCTACTGAAGCACCCACTCGGTATTTAGTGCTCGTACTTCACCTGCTGACAGTGGAGGCACCAAGCTACAAATTCAACTATATCTTTCTTTATCTACCTCCACCAGTAGTGCTGCCTCAAATCTTGATACATCTCTGCGGCACCCGGATGAATGGAATACCGCAAACTACGGGCCTCCTCCAGAATCATATCCCGAAGCCCACCAACATTGGGTACACAAATTCGACCCTGCATCCTTAATACTACATCATCACCAATAGTCACATCTATGGCATCACCATGCTGAACCTTGTCCTTGAGGACAAGCAAATGAGGGTCATCATACTGACGCTCCCTGATACGATCAAATAAGGAAGACCAAGAAACTACGCTAGCTAGAACCCGACTGAGCTCCAAAATATCCAATCTCACAAACTAGCTGGCTAAGGCCTGAACATCCATCGTCATAGGTATCTCCAATGCTGGTAAAGAAGCCAAACTCCCCAAACTCTCTGCACAGCGACTCAAGGCATCAGCCACCACATTGGCCTTGCCTGGGTGATACAAAATAGTGATATCATAGTCCTTTAGCAACTTTAACCACCTCCTCTGGTGCAAATTTAAATCCTTTTGCTTGAACAGGTGTTGTAAGCTCTGATGATCAATATAAATCTCATAGGGAACCCCGTACAATTAATTACGCCAGATCTTCGGGGCGTGAACAATGGCAGCTAACTCAAGGTCATGGACAGGGTAATTTTTCTCATGTACCTTCAATTGTCTAGACGCGTAGGCAATCACCCTACAATCTTGCATCAACACCACTCCGAGGACAATCCTCGAGGCATCACAATAGACCGTATATAACCCTGAATCTGTAGGTAGTATCACAATTGGGGCTATAGTCAAAGTTGTCTTGAGCTTCTGAAAGCTCACCTCACACTATTCCGTCCATTGGAGCGGAGCACCTTTCTAGATCAGTCTAGTCATAGGGGCTACAATCGATGAAAACCCCTCAACAAAACGGCGGTCGTAACCCGCCAAGACAAGGAAACTACGGATCTCTATAGCTGAGGATGGTCTGGGCCAACTCTGCACAACCTCTACTTTCTTCGGATCCACCTGAATACCCTTACGCAATACCATGTGGCCTAAGAATGCCACGAAATCCAACCAAAATTGACATTTCGAGAACATAGCATATAACTTCTTCTCTCTCTGAATCTGAAGCATAGTCCTCAGGTGCTGCTCATGATCTTCCTGATTTTGGGAATACTCCAGAATATCATCAATAAAGGCAATGACGAACAAGTCAAGATACGGCCGGAACACAATGTGCATCAATACATAAAAGTTGTTGGTGCATTAGTCAGCCCAAATGACATAACAAGGAACTCGTAATAACCATACCGAGTCCTGAAAGCAATCTTCCAGATATTTGGCTCCCGAATCTTCAACTGATGATATCCTTAGGGCAAGTCAATCTTATAAAACACCTGTACGCCCTGAAGCTGGTCAAACAGATCATCAATACGAGGCAAAGGATAACGGTTCTTCACTGTAACCTTGTTTAACTAGCAATGATCAATACACATACGTATAGAACCATCCTTTGTCTTCACAAAAAAGATAGGAGCACCCCAAGGTGATACACTAGACCGAATAAAACCCTTATCAAGCAATTCATGTAACTGATCCTTCAACTCAAGAGGAGCCATACGATACAGAGGAATAGAAATTGGCTGAGTGCCCAGCAACAGATCAATGCCAAATTCAATATCTCTATCAGGCGGCATGCCCGGAAGATCAGCGGGAAACATATCGAGAAAATCCCGTACTACTGGACTGAATCAACTGAAGGGGTATCAATACTGACATCTCTAACATAAGCTAAATATGCTTCACACCCCTTCTTAACCATACGATGAGCTTTAAGGAAAGAAATAACTCTACTGGGAGTTTGATCTAAAGTACCCCTCCACTCAACACGCGGTACCCCTGGCATGGTCAGCATCACGGTTTTGGCGTGACAATCAAGAATAGCAAAATGGGGCGATAACCAGTCCATGCCCAAGATAATATCAAAATCTACCATGCTAAGCAACAATAAATCAGCTCTGGTCTCAAAACCACTAAGAGCAACCAAACACGACCGATAAATGCGGTCCACAACAAGATAATCTCCCATAGGAGTAGAAACATAAACAAGGGAACTCAAAGAATCCCGAGGTGCACCCAAATGCAGAGCAAAATAAAAAGACACATAAGAGTAAGTGGAGCCTGGATCGAATTGAACCGATGCATCTTTATGACAAACCAGTATAATACTTGTGATGATAGAATCGGAGGCAACAACCTCGGTACGGGCAGGAAGGACATATTATCGGACTAGGCCTCCCTCTCTAGGGAGACCTCTACCTCCCCGACCTCTACCTCTGGCTGGCTGAGAAGGTGGGGTAGCTACTGGAGCTGTAACCATACCCTAAGAACTCTGCGGGGCGCGCTGTGGCTGAGACGTCTGTGGAGGTGCACTCCTCCCAAGTCTAGGGCAATCCCTCACCATATGGCGTGTTTCACCATACTCAAAACAAGCTCTGGGAGGATGTGGTGGTTGTGACTGGCTCGGGCCATTTCTACTGGACTGACCTCTTAAAGTACCCCGCATAGGAGGCGTGCTAGATACCGGAGGTGCATAATAACGCTCCTGAGGTCTAGGAGGAGCTAGAATACCACTAGCTAATGAAAGAGCTAAATGAACAGGGCGACTCATATAACCCCTACCATGATGGCCTTCAGCTAGGGCACGGACACCAGAATAATGGCCCGAATCTCGAGACCTCTTGGCCTCCCTCTCCTTTCTCTCCCTAGCATGCATGCCCTCAATCCTCCTAACAATTCTCACCACCTGTTGATAAGAAATATACATCTCCAACTCACAATCCATGCTAGATCTAATGCTGGAAATAAGGCTCTCAATAAACCAGCGAACCCTCCCGCGAATAGTAGAAACCAAGGTTGGGGCATGTCTAGCCAAACTAGTGTAACGGACGGCATACTCTAAGACAATCATAGCACCCTGGCGCAAGTGCTCAAACTCTGTGCGCCATGCGTCCTTGAGGCTCTGAGGAAATACTCTCTCAGGAACAGATCTGAAAACTGAGTCCAAGTCAGTGAAGCAGCCTCATCCGGACTATCTAACTCATAGGTGCGCCACCACTCATAGGTGGCTTCTCAAAGTTGGAAAGTAGTGAAGAAAACCCCACTCGATCCTGATATACCCATGGTACGGAGAATACGGTAACACTCATCTAGAAATGCCAGAGCATCATCTGATGCTAGACCACTAAATACTGGAGGCTTGTACTTCTTGAACCTCTCAAGACTCAGTTGCTCATCCTTGGAAACTATTGCCCTGTCCTTGGGTTGATCTTGGACTGAAGGTCGTACAGGAATAATCTCAGGGACCTGCTCAACATGCACTCGCTGCTCAAGAGTGCGGGCGGCGGGAGTCTATGCTCCTCCCCTGGCTTGAGATGTAGCTGCAGCAAGGGGAAGCAACCATGCCTGAGCCAAAGTGGTGTACATGCTCATGAATTGTGCTAGAATCTCGTGAGGTGTTGGAGTAGTAGTAGCAGTAGGTGTATCAGGTGCTTGAACTCCAGCTGGAACAACTGGTGGTACCTCGGCGGCAGCTCGCACAAGTGCTCTGGCTACACCATGTGCACGTCCTGGGCCTCTACCCTGGCCCCGGCCTCTGACGGCTGCGGTAGGGGGCGCGGGTGCCTAATCATCTCGGATAGCGCGTGTCCTCACCATCTATGAGAAAATACAAGACAGAAGTTTAGAATTGCGATATCAAAATCCCGCACGACAAGGAAATCAATTGAAGTGGAATATTCCTAACAATTACATAGCCTCTTGTAGATAAGCACAAACGTATCTGTGCCGATCAACAAGACTCTAATAAACCGGCTTGTGATTCATGACACCTATGAACCTGGAGCTCTGATACCAAATTGTCACGACCCCGGTTTGCCCTCCATGAAGAATCGTGACTGCACCTAGTCTTTAAGACTAGGTAAGCCTAAAATGCAGAAGATAAACCAAATTTGTGGAAGAAAAGAAATAATTTAAAATAGAAATAGTGTAATAAAATAGCATTTGAAAGTGACACTTGGCATACACAGTACCAACTCTCATAAACTAATACAATTTTCCCAAAACCCGAAAACCAATGAATCACAAGCTACTAATATAATAAAAATGCTCTAACTCCTGAATGTCTATATCAACAGAAGAAAATAGAAGTGCTATCACTACAAGATAGAACGGAAAGGGACTTCTTGGTCTACGGATGCGGCAGATATACCTCGAAATCTCTGGAGCAGTCGCCTCGCCTCAAGGGTGATAGAACTGAGTCAAAGCATCTGGATATGCACATGAAAAACATGCGCAGAAAAGGGCATGAGTACACCATAGTGGTACTCAGTAAGTGTCAAGCCTAACCTCGGTCGGGTAGTGGCGAGGAAGGTCAGGGTCCTACTGAGTTAAAATAAAAATATAAGGTATGATAGTATAAGATAAGTAGTACAGTTGAAAGCTAACAATAAGGATTTAATACAGGATGATGAGGAATTCAATAACTGAAATAGAGGCAAAAATAGGCATAAGGAAATAACCGGGGATCTTTTAGTATCCCGATGATCTCTTAGTACCCTCAATATATACCAGGGATCTCTTGGTATCCCAAGGATCTTTCGGTATCCTCAATATATGCTAGGAATCTCTTGATATCCCGAGGATCTCTCGGTATACTCAATATATGCTAGGGATATCTTGGTATCCTCAATATACGTGCTAGGGATCTCCCGGTATCCCGCACCTCAGCTCAAATCATAAATACGTGCAGGGAATCTCCCGGCATGTCGTCCTGTAGTCCCAAAGTAAAACACACAGGAACAACATAAGGAATATTAATTAAAGCTCAATTTCGTACCAAGTAAACAGGTTATTCTAACCTAACATGCTTCACATGATACAATTAAGACAGTTTAAGCAAGTAAGCAATTAAGTTAGTTAAACATGTTTTTCTAGGCTAACAACAGGCTTAAATTGCAAGTATTATAACACAAGAAAAAGGAACACAATTAAAATTTCTTAAAGAAAACCGGATTTCCAATAATTAGCTCAAGTACGCACTCGTCACCTTATGTACAAGGCAATTTAATTATCAAATATACCAAATCCTAAGGGGAAGGTCCCCCACACAAGGTTAGGCAAGCCACTTACCTCGAACAAGCTCAAATCAATTCGAAACACGCTCTTGCCACGAGTACTCTACTCCAAATGGCCCAAATCTATTCAATTCAATTGCATAATGTAAATAACATTTTAAGTAACTGATTCTACAAAGAAATTCTAAGCTAATACGCGAAATTAGGTAAAATGACCAAAACAAGCCTCGAGCCCATGCCTTGGAATCGGGTAAAATTTACATTTCCAGAATCCTCACACTCTCACGAGTTCAGTCATACCAAAAGTACCAAAATCGGTCCTCAAATGGTCCCTCAAATCATCACTCAAAGGTCTCTAATTAGTCAAGCCCTACCCCCCCCCCCCAAATTACCACTGATTTTCCTTAATTTTTAATGCTTATAATGATAAAAATCACTCCAATAACGAGTTTATGGACCAAGGACCTTACCCCAATGAACTCCTCTTAAAAATCCCTCTTGAAAAATGCTCCCCAAGCTTCTTCCCATTTGAAAAGAGGTGAAAAATAGCTAAATTTCGCGATGGCAAGTATTTATATGTTTCTACTCAGTTAATCCGCTTCTGCGGCCATGGGACTGCATCTGTGGTCCCTCTTCTGGGAGGACATGGTCGCATCTGCGACCTTTCACTTAAAGACCAGTTTCCACACCTGCGAATAACCATTCGCAGATGCGGTACCGCTTCTGCGGTAAGTCTCCCGCATCTGCAGACCCTGCTGATCCTCCCCTATTCCGCATATTCTTTTAGGTCATGTTATATTTTGCTGATTACGGGAAACAACTAGTTTTTCCTATTTGGGCAATATTTTACAAGATTTACCTTATAACTTTAGATTTTCATCTTTTAATTTAGCATTATCAATTTTCTCTTCTCTTTATCTTTGATTTCTGCTATTTTCTTGGGTAGCTAAACCCATACCAGAGGTTGTGACCCAACCCTATTGTGACTATTTGATGGGTCTTGAATTTTAGTGCTTGAATGTGTATGGGTTAGTGATTTTTAGCCCAATTCTTGCTAGAACTATTGAATTAGTAGTTGCAAACACTGATTTATGCCTTTATGACTTAGTCTCTACTTGAGAAAAAGCGACTAAGTCTAAGAAAACTAGGCTAACATGGAATTGGGGTGAACTCAAGAAATTGATAGTCACAATTAAAAGGTTAAGCCTAGAGATAGTAATACCTGACTTGAGCTAAAATTACTTGAATTGCATGAATATCCATTTGGACTTGAGAAAACCAAATTGGGAAAAATCACTCAAACTACCGAGAGGTATAGAGTGAGTACCCGAATGTGATAGCTATGTTACGACCACAATTAATCACATGATTGTCCTAGATTCTTGCTACCCGTTAGATATCCACCTAGGCGGAAGTCACTACCCTAGTCCCTTTAAATCTTTGAAAATAACCAACAAAAATAGTGTACTTAGTTTCAAATACTGCATGCTATAGAATAGAAGCAGAAGTAGAAAACAACCAACTATTTGTGGAAGTGCAATTAAGAGAAAACCCCGCATCTCTACTCGTATATAAACCTAACTACAAACTAATTAACTCCCTGTGGATTCGATCCCGACATTTATTAGGTAAAACTGCATCGACCATCCTGCTACTCAATAGTAGTGCAGGTTTGGAAACGATCACCGTGAATCCTCTCAGTTCGCCTATGAATCTCCATAGCATGAGTAAAAGAAATATCATCATTAGTCTCTCTGGCCAGGTGAGAGAATAATACCATAAGTAAGGCCATCTATAAACCTCTGTACCATATCCCTCTCAGTAGAAATCAGGATAGTTGCATCGCATGATAAATCTACCAATCTAATCTCATACTGTGTAATCGTCATGCTACCCTACTGAAGGCGCTCAAACTGACTATGAAAGTTCTCTCTCTGTTGTGGTGCGCAACCTGTTTCCAATATTATTTCACTAATATTATCAACTCAATACAATGAATTCCAAAATCACAACAATAAAGGGAACCAAAGCGTATAAATCACCAAGGAAATACGTGTACAAACAGAGAACAACCAACAACTCAAATTCATAAGGTATCCTCACATCATAAGTACTAAGTATAGGCCATAAAGGCAAGTAAAGACAATAATGGCAAGGCATGAAACAGTAAAGACGCTCATTTACCACAAGTGAGAGCATATAGCAGGTAAAAGAAGATAATATTAAAGAAAGGTTTTAACAATTATAATTAATGGCAGGTAACAAGTAAAGGCTTAAATATCAAGTAAACACCTCTATCAACTAAAGCATGTAATAAGATATAGATGGTAGGTTGTAATATCCCACCCCGCATGCTTGAACCCATGATAATGCATATACACATGTTACCTACCATATGTGATGTCCCCACACATAAATGACATAGCAAATAGACCAATCAAGTTCTAATTCCCTCAAATCAAGGTTAATCACAATACTTACCTCTTTTTGAAAATAAGTCAACAATCAACCACGATTTTTCCTATAGAACAAATCTCAAAACCAGCCGAATATAGCCAAATATCGTTCCAACAAATCAAAACAAGCTTTAGAAACTAACCACAAATGAAAAAGGCTCAATCTTTAAATAAATTGAAAAGGTCAACAAAACGTCAACTCAGGCCCACGTGGTCGAAATCTAAGATTCATACCAAATTTTGATTACCCATTCAACCTCAACTCTGATATGTGATTTGTTTCAAAATCTGACCTCAATTTAAGATCTAAATCTCAATTTTATAAAATTCCTACATTCTACCCAAAATCCCTAATGTCTACCTTTAAACTACTAAATTTAAGGATAAAAATTGATGGTGTTTATGGAAATAAATCAAAACTATATAAAAAGCACTAACCAATAAAGTTCGGATGAAAATATCTTCAAATATCTCTCCAATCCGTGATCTAGGTCTAAAAAATTGTAATAAATGGTCAAATCCTGATTTTCAATTTCTAATATAATTGGCTGTCGGGTGCTCTTCGCGTTCGCGAAGCACCTACCGCGTTGGCAATGTACAAGACCAACAAGTCTTCGCGTTCGCGGGGTCTTCACTGCATTCGCGAAGGCATCACTCCAAGCCAAGCCTCCGCATTCACGTTAACAAGGTCGTGTTTGGGATGAAGACCCCATCTACCTTCACCCAAGATCCCATGCCTACGCGCCTGCGTGAGGGTTTTCGCATTTACGAAGGCCAGCCCCCCTAAACTTCACGTTCGCGAGCTTCCCCTTGGGTTCGCATAGAGTAACCTACCCTTGTCCCAAATTTTCCCTTCGTGATCGTGAGTCACTGAGATACACTAAAAACCATCTAACTCTACAAGGCTAAAAATGATTCAAAATCAATCTGAAACTCATTCAAGCCCCCGGGCTCCAATCCGAACATTCACACAAGTATAATAACATCATATGAAATTTCTTGTCACCTCAAATCATTAAAATAACATCAAAAATTATGAATCGATCATCAAAATTCAAGAATTTTAAGTTTAAAAAAAATTCAATCTTTCACATAATGCGCCGAAATGTCCTCGGGTCACTCGAGACCCAGCCAAACATGTGTAAAATTCCAAAAACATTATACGAACGAACCAGAATTGTCAAAATACTGATCTGAGATTGTTTATCAAAAACGTTGATCATGAACAACTCCACCCTCATTTTAAGTCAAAAATTATATTTTCTTTGAATTTTTACACAAAAACTTTTCAGAAATCGACACAGGCTACGCACGCATGTCATAAATCATCAAATAAAGCTACAAGTGTCTCAAAATAAAGAAAAAAGAACTAGTACTCAAAACGGCCTATCGAGTCGCCACAATTACTAAACAATTGCATAGGCAAGGTTTTTTTATTGTAAAGGACTTTGCTTAATTTAATTATTTGTTTACAAAGTTTGATATTTGTTTGGAATAAACTTCTAGTTTGGTGTTTCTTTGGAACGAAGTTTTAATGAGAATTATTATTCTTTTCTTTGCAAATTTAATATTGCACTCAATGTAAATTTATTTTCAAGTTTTCTAATAACTTGAATTACTAGGTCACACACTTGGTAATACTTCTTCTTTTACTATTTAGAATTATTTTAATATGTTAACTAAAATAAAAATAGATACTTCCATCCCAAGACGTTTAAGATTGTTTAAAATTTTTGTCTATTTCAAACAAGAATGATAATCATAATAGAAAGTAAAGAGACTATATTGAATTATCCAAATTTATTATTTTGCTTGATCACTCAACAAACGAAGTAGAGTTAGCAAAATTATGTACCCACTAGCAGGTCATAAATACCGCATGTAAGGAGAATGTTTTCATGTTTGTACCCTATAAAAGTGAAATATAAATATGCTTTTGAAAATGGAAAGAATAAATTAAAGTTCTTTTAGTTTTATCTTATTTATTGTCCAAATAACATGACTTGGTCCTACTTAATTTGAATGTTACTTAAACTTGCTCCGTGACCCATTTTAACCTTTCCCCCATTCTTGACCTCTTCTCCTTGACTGCGGAAGCTTCCTAGGTTTTGGAACGTAGGTTTTCTTTTAGGTTGTTGACATTTTCCATAAAAGCATACTCACGTTCAGCTGCCAAAGTCATAACATCCTGCAGCTCAGCATATTTGTCACGACCCCGGTTCACCCTCCGTGAACCATCATGGCGGCACCTAGTCTCTACGACTAGGTAAGCCTAAAATACGGAAGATAAACTAAATTTGTGGAAAAAAAAATTTAAAACAGAAATAGTGTAATAAAACAGCATTTGAAAGTGTCACTCGGCATACACAATACCAACTCTCATAAACTAATACAATTTTCCCAAAATCCGGAAACCCATGAATCACAAGCTATGAAAATAATAAAAATGCTCTAACTCTGGAATGTCTACATCAACAGAAGAAAATAGAAGGGCTACCACTACAAGATAGAATGGAAAGGGACTCCACGGTCTGTGGACGCGGCAGATATACCGCAAAATCTCTGAAGCAATCGGCTTGCCTCAAAGGTGATAGGACTGAGTCAAAGTACCTGGATATGCACATAAAAAACATACGCAAAAAGGGGCATGAGTACACCACAGCAGTACTCAGTAAGTGCCAAGCCTAACAGTATAAGATAAGCAGTACAGTTAAAAGCTATCAATAAGAATTTAATACAAGAAGACGAGGAATTCAATAACTGAAACAGAGGCAAAAACAGGCACAAGGAAATAACTAGGAATCTCTCAGTATCCCGGGGATCTCTTAGTACCCTCAATATATACCAGGGATCTCTTGGTATCCTCAATATACGCTAGTGATCTCCTGGTATCCTCAATATACGTGCTAGGGATCTCTCGGTATCCCGCACCTCAGCTCAAATCATAATTGCGTGCGGGGGATCTCCCGGGATGTCGTCCCGCAGTACCAAAGTAAAACACGCAGCAACAACATAAGGAATAGTCATTAAAGCTCAATTTAGTACCAAGTAAACAGGTAATTCTGACCTAACATGCTTCGTATAATACAATTAAGACAGTTTAAGTAAGTAAGCAAGTAAGTCAGTTAAACATGCTTTTTTAGGCTAACAATAGGCTTAAATTGCAAGTAGTATAAGACAGGAAAAAGGAACACAATAAATATTTCTTAAAGAAAATCGGATTTTCAATAACTAGCTTAAGTACACACTCAACACCTCACGTACAAGGCAATTCAATTATCAAATATACCAAATCCTAAAGGGAAGGTCCCCCACACAAGGTTACGCAAGCCACTTACCTCGAACCAGCTCAAATCAATCCGAAACCATGCTTTTGCCACGAGTACTCGACTCCATATGGCCCAAATCTATTAAATTCAATTGCATAATGTAAATAACACTTCAACTAACTTATTCTACAAAGAAATTCTAAGTAAATACGTGAAATTAGGTAAAATGACCAAAATGCCCCTCGGGCCCACGCCTCGGAATCAGGTAAGATTTACATTTCCAGAATTCTCACACTCTCACGAATTCAGTCACACCAAAAGTACAAAAATAGGACCTCAAATGTTCCCTCAAATCATCACTCAAAGGTCTCTAATTAGTCAAGCCCTAACCCCCCCTCCCCCACAAATTACCACGGATTTTCCTTAATTTTTCATGCTTATAATGATAAATATCACTCCAATAACGAGTTTCCCGTTTGAAAAGAGGTAAAAAAAATAGCTAAATTTCGCGAAGGCAAGTATTTATATGTTTTTGCCCAGTTAATCCGCTTCTCCGGTGCGGTCCCGCTTCTGTGAGGACATGGTCACATCTGCGACCTTTCACATAAAGACCAGTTTCTGCACCTGCGATTACCCATTCGCAGATGTGGCACCGCTTCTGCTGTAAGTCTCCCGCATCTACGGACCTGCTGATCTTCCCCGATTCCGCTTCTGCGACTGCTTTGCCGCTTTTGCGGTTCCTCATCTGCGGCACCAACCGCAGGTGCGGTTATGACAGATATCAGCAGCTTCAGCTGCTTTAAACCACTTCCAATTTTTCCAACAACCATCTGAAATCATCCCAAGGCCCCCGGGACCTCAACCAAAAGTACAAACAAGTCTAATACCACTGTCCAAACTTATACCAATCCTTAAAACACCTAAAACAACATCGAAACGACGAATCAACCACGAATTCAAGCCTAACAAGTCCAAAACTCAAAAAATATGCTTTCGATCAAAAATTCTATCAAACCTCGTCCGAATGACCTGAAATTTCGCACACACATCACATTCAATACTACAAAGCTACTCCAACTTCCGGAATTCCATTCCGACCCTCGGATCAAAATCTTACTATCGAACCGAAATCTTTAAAATTCAACCTTTCGGCATTTCAAGCCTAAATTAGCTACGGACCTCCAAAACACCATCCGATCATGCCCCTAAGTCCGAAATCACCCAACGGATCTAACAGAACCATCGAAATTCCATTTCGAGGTTGTCTTCACACTGTTCCGACTACGGTCAACTTTCCAACACTTAAGCTCTCACTTAGGGACTATGTGTCCCAAAACTCTCCGAAACTCAAAACCGAACATCCCGGCAAATCAAAATAGCAGAAATAAACACGGGGAAAGCAGTTAATAGGGGATCGGGGCGTTAATTCTTAAGATGACTGGCTGAGTCTTCACATCCTCCTACACTTAAACATTCGTTTGTCCTCGAATGAGCATAGAGACATACCTAAAGTAGTGAAAAGATAAGGGTACGACTGCGCATATCCTGCTCGGTCTCCCAAGTCGCCTCCTCGATCGGCTGACCCCGCCACTGAACCTTTACTGATGCAATGTTCTTTGACCTCAACTTTCTAACCTGCTTGTCAAATATTTCCACTGGCTCCTCAACATGAGATAGATCCTTGTCCAACTGGACTGAGCTGAAATACAACACGTGTGACGGATCACCGTGGTACCTTCGGAGCATCGAAACATGAAATACCAGATAAACCCCTGCCAAGCTGGGAGGTAAGGCAAGCTCATAAGCAACCTCCCCAACATGCCTCAATATCTCAAAAGGGCCAATAAACCTCGGACTCAATTTCCCCTTCTTCCCAAATCTCATAACGCCCTTCATAGGCGAAACCCGAAGCAGAACCCGCTCTCCAACCATATAGGAAACATCATAAACCTTCCGGTCTGTGTAACTCTTCTGTCTGGACGGGGCTGTACGGAGTATATCCCGAGTCACCTTAACCTTCTCCAAAGCATCCTGAACCAATTCTGTGCCCAATAATCTGGCCTCACCCAGCTCAAACCAACCCACCGGGGATCTACACCGCCTACCATATAAAGCCTCATACAGTGCCATCTGAATGTTGGACTAATAGTTGTTGTTGTAGGCAAATTCCGTCAATGGCAAGAACTGATCCTAAAACCCACCAAACTCAATCACGCACGCACGAAGCATATCCTCAAGAATCTGAATAGTGAGGTCGGACTGTCCGACTGTTTGAGGGTGAAATGATGTACTCAACTCCACCGGAGTACCCAACTCATGCTGAACGGCCCTCCAGAATCATCATGTAAACTAAGTATCTCTATCTGAAATGATGGAAACTGGAATACCATGCAGACGAACAACCTCCCGGATATAAATCTCCGCCAACCGCTCCGAAGAATAAGTAGTACCCATAGGAATGAAGTGAGCGAACTTAGTCAGTCGATCCATAATCACCCAAGTAGCATCGAACTTTCTCAAAGTCCGCGGGAGCCCAACAACAAAGTCCATGGTGATCCGCTCCCACTTCCACTCCGGAATCTCTATCTATTGAAGCAACCCACTCGGTATCTGGTGCTCGTACTTCACCTACTGACAGTTGAGGCACCAAGCTACAAATTCAACTATATCTTTCGTTATCTACCTCCACCAGTAGTGCTGCCTCAAATCATGATACATCTTCGCGGCACCCGGATGAATGGAATACCGCAAACTATGGGCCTCCTCCAGAATCATATCCTGAATCCCACCAACATTGGGTACACAAATCCGACCCTGCATCCTCAATACTCCGTCATCACCAATAGTCACATCTCTGGCATCACCATGCTGAACCTTGTCCTTGAGGACATGCAAATGAGGGTCATCATACTGACGCTCCCTGACACGATCAAATAAGGAGGATCGAGAAACCACGCTAGCTAGAACCCAACTGAGCTCCGAAAGAACCAATCTCACAAACTGGCTGGCTAAGGCCTGAACATCCATCGTCATAGGTCTCTCCGATGCTGGTAAAGAAGCCAAACTCTCTGCCCGGCGACTCAAGGCATCGGCCACCACATTGTCTTTGCCTAGGTGATGCAACATAGTGATATCATAGTCCTTTAGCAACTCTAACCACCTCCTCTGGTGCAAATTTAGATCCTTTTGCTTGAACAGGTGTTGCAAGCTCCGATGATCAATATAAATCTCACAGGGAACACCATACAATTAATTATGCTAGATCTTCTGGGCGTGAACAATGGTAGCTAACTCAAGGTCATGGATAGGGTAATTTTTCTCATGTACCTTTAACTGTCTGGACGCGTAGGCAATCACTCTACCATCCTGCATCAACACCACTCCGAGGCCAATCCTCGAGGCATCACAATAGACCGTATATGACCCCGAACCTGTAGGTAGTATCAAAATTGGGGCTATAGTCATAGTTGTCTTGAGCTTCTGAAAGCTCGCCTCACACTCTTTCGTCCATTGGAATGGAGCACCCTTCTGGGTCAGTCTAGTTATAGGGGTTGCAATCGATGAAAACCCCTCAACAAAACGGCGTTCGTAACCCGCCAAGCCAAGGATACTACGGATCTCTGTAATTGAGGATGGTCTGGGCCAAATCTGCACAACCTCTACTTTCTTCGGATCCACCTAAATACCCTCACTCGACACCTTGTGGCCTAAGAATGCCACGGAATCCAACCAAAACTGACATTTCGAGAACATAGCATATAACTTTTTCTCTCTCGGAGTCTGAAGCACAGTCCTCATGTGCTGCTCATGATCTTCCTGATTTCGGGAGTACTCTAGAATATCATCAATAAAGGCAATAACGAACAAGTCAAGATACGGCCGGAACACAATGTGCATCAAATGCATAAAGGTTGTTGGGGCATTAGTCAGCCCTAATGACATAACAAAGAACTAGTAATGACCATACCGAGTCTTGAAAGCAATCTTCGGGATATTTGGCTCCTGAATCTTCAACTGATGGTAACCTTAGTGCAAGTCAATCTTAGAAAACACACGTACGCCCTGAAGCTGGTCAAACATATCATCAATATAAGGCAAAGGATAACGGTTCTTCACTATAACCTTGTTCAACTAGCGATGATCAATACACATACGTATAGAACCATCTTTTGTCTTCACAAAAAAGATAGGAGCGCCCCAAGGTGATACACTAGGGCCGAATAAAACCCTTATCAAGCAATTCATGTAACTGATCCTTCAACTCAGGAGGAGTCATACGATATAGAGGAATAGAAATGGGCTGAGTGCCCAATAATAGATCAATGCGCTGAGCTTTAAGGAAAGAAATAACTCTACTGGGAGTGTGATCTAAAGTAACCCTCCACTCAACTCGCGGTACACCTGGCATGGCCAGTATCACGGTTTTGGCGTGACAATCAAGAATAGAAAAATGGGGCGATAACCAGTCCATGCCCAAGATAATATCAAAATCTACCATGCTGAGGAACAATAAATCAGCTCTGGTCTCAAAACCACTAAGAGCAACCAAACACGACCGATAAATGCGGTCCACAACAAGATAATCTCCCACAAAAGTAGAAACATAAATAGGGGAACTCAAAGAATCCCGAGGTACACCCAAATATAGAGCAAAATAAGAAGACACATTAGACTAAATAGAGCTTGGATCGAATAGAACCGATGCATCTCTGTGAAAAACTAGTATAATACTTGTGATGATAGAATCGGAGGCAACAGCCTAGGTACGGGAAGGAAGGGCATAGTATCGGGCCTGGCCTCCCCCTCTAGGGTGACCTTTACCTCCCCGACCTCCACCTTTAGCTGGCTAAGCAGGTGGGGTAGCAACTGGAGCTGTAACCATAGCCTGAGAACTCTACGGGGCGTGCTGTGGCTGAGAAGTCTATGGAGGCGCAGTCCTCCCAAGTCTAGGGAAATCCCTTACCACATGGCGTGTGTCACCATACTCAAAAAAAGCTTTGGGAGGACGTGGTGGCTGTGACTGGCTCGGGCTAGGTCTGCTGGACTGACCTTTGAAAGCACCTCGTGCAGGAGGCGCGCTAGATACCAGAGGTGCATAATAAGGCTCATGAGGTCTAGGAGGAGCTGGAATACCACTAGCTATTGGAAGAGCTGAATGAACAGGGCGACTCATATAACCCCTACCATGACGGCCTATAGCTGGGGCACGGGCACTAGAATAATGGCCCGACTCTCGAGACCTCTGGGCCTCCCTCTCCTCTCTCTCCCTAGCATGCATGCCCTCAATCCTCCTAACAATGCTCACCACCTGCTGATAAGAAATATCTATCTCCAACTCACTAGACATGCTAGATCTAATGATGGAAATAAAGCCCTCAATAAACCGGCGAACCCTCCCGCGAATAGTAGAAACCAAGGCTGGGGCATGTCTAACCAAACTAGTGTAACGGATGGCATACTCTAAGACAATCATAGAACCCTGGCGCAAGTGCTCAAACTCTGTGCGCCATGCGTCCTTGAGGCTCTGAGGAAATACTCTCTCAGGAATAGATCTGAAAACTGAGTCCAAGTCAGTGAAGCAGCCTCATTAGGACTATCTAGCTCATAGGTATGCCACTACTCATAGGCGGCACCTCGAAGTTGGAAAGTAGTGAAGGAAACCCCGCTCGATCTTGATATACCCATGGTACGGAGAATACGGTAAAACTCATCTAAAAATGCCAGAGCATCATCTGATGCTAGACCACTGAATACTGGAGGCTTGTACTTCTTGAACCTCTCAAGCCTCAGCTGCTCATCCTCATAAACTATTACCCTGTCCTTGGGCTGATCTCGGACTACAGGCCATATAGGAATAATCTCAGGGACCTGCTCAACATGCACTCACTGCTCAGGAGTGCGGGCGGCGGGAGTCTGTGCTCCTCCCCTGGCTTGAGATGTTTCTGCAGTAAGGGGACGCAACCTTGCCTAAGCCAAAGTGGTGTACATGCTCATGAACTGTGCTAGAGTCTCATGAGGTGCTGAAGTAGTAGTAGCAGTAGGCGTATCAGATGTTTGAACTCCGGCTGGAACAACTGGTGGTACCTCGGTGGCAGCTCGCGCAAGTGCTCTGGCTACACCACGTGCACGTCCTCGGCCTCTACCCCGGCCTCGGCCTCTAACGGCTGCAGTAGGGGGCGCAGGTGCCTAATCATCTCGGGTAGCGCGTATCCTCACCATCTATGAGAAAATACAAGACAGAAGTTTAGAATTGCGATATCAAAATCTCGCACGACAAGGAAATCAAGATGAAGTGGAATTTTCCTAACAGTTACATAGTCTCTCGTAGATAAGCATAGACGTCTCCGTACCAATCAACAAGACTATAATAAACCAGCTTGTGATTCATGACACCTATGAACCTAGAGCTCTAATACCAAATTGTCACGACCTTGGTTCGCCCTCCGTGAACCATCATGACGGCACCTAGTCTCTACAACTAGGTAAGCCTAAAATTTGGAAGATAAACCAAATTTGTGGAAGAAAAGAAATAATTTTAAACAGAAATAGTGTAATAAAATAGCATTTGAAAGTGTCACTCGGCATACACAGTACCAACTCTCATAAACTAATACAACTTTCCCAAAACCTGAAAACCCATGAATCACAAGCTACTAATATAATAAAAATGCTCTAACTCCTGAATGTCTACATCAATAGAAGAAAATAGAAGGGTTATCACTACAAGATAGAATGGAAAGGGACTCCTTGGTCTACGGATGCGGCAGATATACCTCGAAATCTCTGGAGCAGTCGCCTCGCCTCAAGTGTGATAGAACTGAGTCAAAGCACCTAGATATGCACATGAAAAACATGCACAGAAAGGGGCATGAGTACACCACAGTGGTACTCAGTAAGTGCCAAGCCTAACCTCGGTCGGGTAGTGACGAGGAAGGTCAGGGTCCTACTGAGTTAAAATAAAAATATAAGGTATGATAGTATAAGATAAGCAGTACAGTTGAAAGCTAACAATAAGGATTTAATATATGAAGACGAGGAATTCAATAACTGAAACAGAGGCAAAAATAGGCACAAGGAAATAACCGGGGATCTTTCAGTATCCCGATGATCTCTTAGTACCCTCAATATATACTAGGGATCTCTTGGTATCCCGAGGATCTTTTGGTATCCTCAATATATGCTAGGGATCTCTTGGTATCCCAAGGATCTCTCGGTATCCTCAATATATACTAGGGATCTCTTGGTATCCTCAATATACGTGCTAGGGATCTCCCAGTATCCCGCACCTCAGCTTAAATTATAAATACGTGCAAGGGATCTCCCGGGATGTCGTCCCACAGTCCCAAGGTAAAACACGCAGCAACAACATAAGGAATACTCATTAAAGCTCAATTTTGTACCAAGTAAACAAGTAATTCTAACCTAACATGCTTCACATGATACAATAAAGACAGTTTAAGCAAGTAAGAAATTAAGTCAGTTAAAAATGCTTTTCTATGCTAACAAAAGGCTTAAATTGCATGTAGTATAAAACAAGAAAAAGGAACACAATTAAAATTTCTTAAAGAAAACTGGATTTCCAATAATTATCTCAAGTACGCACTCGTCACCTTACGTACAAGGCAATTCAATTATCAAATATACCAAATCCTAAGGGGAAGGTCCCCCACACAAGGTTAGGCAAGCCACTTACCTCGAACAAGCTCAAATCAATTCGAAACCACGCTCTTGCCATGAGTATTCAACTCCAAATGGCCCAAATCTATTCAATTCAATTGCATAATGTAAATAACACTTCAAGTAACTGATTCTACAAAGAAATTCTAAGCTAATATGTGAAATTAGATAAAATGACCAAAACAAGCCTCGAGCCCATGACTTGGAATCGGGTAAGATTTACATTTCCAGAATCCTCACACTCTCACGAGTTCAGTCATACCAAAAGTACCAAAATCGGACCTCAAATGGTCCCTCAATTCATCACTCAAAGGTCTCTAATTAGTCAAGCCCTAACCCCCCCCCCCCAAATTACCACTGATTTTCCATAATATTTCATGCTTATAATGATAAAAATCACTCCAATAACGAGCTTAGGGACCAAAGACCTTACCCCAATGAACTCCTCTTAAAATCCCTCTTGAAAAATGCTCCCCAAGCTTCTTCCCATTTGAAAAGAGGTGAAAAATAGCTAAATTTCGCGAAGGCAAGTATTTATATGTTTCTGCCCAGTTAATCCGCTTCTGCGGCCATGGGACTACATCAGTGGTCCCGCTTCTACGAGGACATGGTCGCATCTGCGACCTTTCACTTAAAGACCAGTTTCCACACCTGCGATTACCCATTCGCAGATGCGGTACCGCTTTTGCGGTAAGTCTCCCTCATCTGCAAACCCTGCTGATCCTCCCCTATTCCGCTTCTGCGGCTCCGCACTTGCGGGACCCAACTGCATGTGCGGTTATGACAGATATCAGCAGCTTCAGCTGCTTCAAACAACTTCCAATTCTTCCTACAACCATATGAAATCATTCCGAGGCCCCCGGGACCTCAGCCAAAAGCACAAGCAAGTCTAATACCACTTTCCAAACTTACACCAATTCTTAAAACACCTAAAACAACATCGAAACGACGAATCCACCACGGATTCAAGCCTAAGAACTCCAAAACACTAAAATACGCTTTCGATCAAAAAGTCTATCAAACCTCGTCCGAATCACCTAAAATTTCGCACACACATCACATTCAACATTACAAAGCTACTCCAACTTCCGGAATTCCATTACGACCCTTGGATAAAACTCTTACTATCGAACCGGAAACTTTAAAATTCGACCTTTCGGCATTTCAAGCCTAAATTAGCTACGAACCTCCAAAAAACCATCTGATCATACCCCTAAGCCTGAAATGACCCAACGGAGCTAACAGAACCATCGAAATTCCATTTTGAGGTCGTCTTCATACTATTCCGACTACAGTCAACTTTCCAACACTTAAGCTCTCATTTAGGGACTAAGTATCCCAAAACTCTCCGAAACTCAAAATCGAACATCTTGGCAAATCAAAATAGCAGAAATAAATATGGGAAAAAAAGTTAATAGGGGACCAAGGCGTTAATTCTTAAGACGATCGACCGGGTCGTCACACTACTTGACCTTCAACTCAGCAAGCTCAGCATGAAAATGAGTGGCCTTTTGGCTATGAACCATTTTTTCTTGCTCACTTTGCACCAACCGAGCCTCAATTTCACCCATCTAAGAAAGCCTTGCCTCTAAAGCTGGGAGGCGCTCAACAAGTTGATTTCGTTCAGCTGCAATTTAATCCTGCTCTACAGCAAGTGTCTCTTTTTCCAGGATCATATTTTGTAAGTCGTCGGAGGTGAGGAGGTTGGCCTGTAAAGTCGCCAAAGATGTTAATTAGCAAGTAAAAAGGAAAAAGGGAAGAATGAAGTGGTACCCGTGCAGCAAAATGCATGATGTTGTTGATTAAATATCCCACAGTGAGACCGTCCATATTTCTCTGGTCCTTATCCTAAGACAATGGCTTCAAGTAGTTTGCAACTCTTACCGGCTTGAAAAGCAAGTAGCACTCATTGGAAATTGAAAAGGTAACACTGCATTTACCATTGGTGTTTCGGATACGTGCCGGAAAGGCATTTTCTATGTTCTATTGATCGGGTGACCGAGGCAAACGCACATCAACTTCTTGTTCAATTGGGGTCGGTGGCGAGGCAGGAGCTGGTGATGCAGCAACTAGTGTTGAAGTAGAAAGTGGAAGAGCATCAGAAATGGAACCCTTCTAACTAGAGGCAACAACTATATCCTGGAAGTGGGACTCAGCATTCTCACCCAAATCTAACTTTGTAAAGAGTCCTTTTATGTCCTCTGTTTGATTTGAGAGAGTTCTTTTTTTTATTCTTCTCTAAAGAGAAGCTGCTTCATCACCGTCTTCGGTTTCTTCTTCGTCAAGGACCGTTGTGGCCGGTCCTACCTGGGTTTCTTCTATGATTGGAGGCTTCTTCTAAGCCTCGGTCTTGGAGGTATGTTTCTTTTTGGTTTTTTCCCCTTGGGATGGGGAGTTAGGGAAGATGCGCCTTCACTGGAAGCAAAAGTGGCATCACGAGCCCTCTTCCGGTCAAGGGCTTCTTGAATCCGTTACTAAAGCACCTTCTGGTCATGTGAGACCTCGATAGTGGAATATATATAAAATCCCTTTTAAAGACCTACATGTTGTGGAAAGAAGTCAAAACTTTTATACTGCATAAAGTTGAACATTAAAGAAGGAAAAAGGAAAGTTTTACTCACCATGGTTCTTGGCCTTCTAGTTAAACTTGAATGAGATTTCCTTCTACTTACGGGTGTCTGGTGAGGAAATTGTCAAAATTTTATGCACCCAATGGTTTAAGTTCCCAACCACTAGAGGAATCGAACGAGTGATTGAAATAAGAGAAGGGAAAGTTAGTAAAAGGGAAAATTACCTTTAACACGGTAAAGAGGGATATACGAAAAACTTATGAGTACAGTTCCAAGATTCAAGAATAGGAGGTTCTGATGCCGGTAAAAATGTCCTAGGGAGCGAAGACAACAAACCTTTCCATCCAACCATGAACGTGGTCATCATCAACACTGGTGACGATGGCATAATGATCGCATTTGTTGTGTTTGATCATACCTCCACGAAAAATCTTGGGGGTGTAGAGGTTGATCATATAAGCAAGAGTAAGGGTTTC
This sequence comes from Nicotiana sylvestris, assembly GCF_000393655.2. Lineage (NCBI taxonomy): Eukaryota > Viridiplantae > Streptophyta > Magnoliopsida > Solanales > Solanaceae > Nicotiana > Nicotiana sylvestris. The sequence goes on along the minus strand of NC_091062.1, from coordinate 119,715,045 downwards.
ACTGGACCGGGAGCACAAGAACCAAAGACATTCTAGCATTCACCATATTGATCCTACTTGAGCTAAACAAACGTAGTTCCGATAAAACTCCAAGATGATGGGATCAATTTCATTGCCAATCCTTAAAGTGAAAGAGTACATGTAAACGTACATGTACATTGATTTACTGAAAGTAATCCTTTCCACATCATTTGGGGCTGAAACCTCGCTACTGTTCCAGCCACAATCTTCTTTTACAACAGGAATACTAGCCTGGCGAATATAAGAAGGGTATTTACCAGTGACTCTATTTTTATCGTTATCGGGGCCAGAGGATTCCTTTTGAACATAGAGATCCGTCTTGCAACATAATTGAGAAGGGATGATGGTGCTAGTAGAGGAAGGACCAACATCGGATTTCTTAGATTTGGTCTTCTTGGATGGGCTGCCACTGAATATAGGAGCCCATGTAACCGGAAGAAAAAATAGGAGAAGACATGGTGCTGGAAAGTATAAATTTGAAAATCTACTAAGAAAGGGTGGGGGCTGTAGGAAAAAACTTTAATAGAACTTGAATAATGAAGGCTTGTAAAAGTGAAAGATAAAAGTGATAAGAAGGGGAGAAGATATGCGGCATAATGCAAGGCCATCATTACCTAGGTAATTAGCAAAAATACTTGTCGAATCATAAGACAATACGTGTTTCAGCTCATTAAATGCAAAGAGACGTATATCCTTTCAAATGTCAGAAACCGTTCAAGAACTTTCCCGCCAAGAAAAGGGCTCTTATCTACTTTCCGGTCACTTCACGTTAAGTCACTGGAAAGTAGGGGGACTATCTGTATAAGAAAAAATTAGCAGATGATAAGTAATATTCGTCAAGTGAATACGTGGCACTAAAGGCACGTAAGAGATGAGTCGGCAAATAACTGACACCGGATCCGAGTATGTGGCCGGTGTTGTATGAGTCCATGTGACATTAAGACCCGAGAGAAAAATTTGAAAGCAAGATACCGGTTGAAGAAGATAGCATTAAAAGAGCAGTCGTTATAAAGAATCTTAGCATTTACACTCAACCGTTATGCAGCTATCAAGAGGGGTCCTTACTCACCTTAAAGAGGAGCTTGATTTGGGAATATTGTCTCCCTTAATTTAGCTATAAAAAGAAGTCTGTACTCATTGTAGGGACGCAAAACATTTTATACGCAAGGGGCTTATTCTACTCTTTTGTTCAATCAACATCTTTCTGCTCAACACTCTATTATTGTTCTTGCTTCCGTAGAAGCTCAATTCACAACCAGGCTTTTATTTTCTTCAAGTATTATTAATTAATTTATTTTTATTTTTTACTTTATATCCTTGGATCATTTAATTTATGTGTCTATAAACCACGTTACAAATTTAATTCTACCATTTTCGGGTAAACAAATTTAATTATTTATATTCGTAGATTCAGACGAAATTTCAAGTAATCTCGACCTTGACAAACAAGTCACCGTACGATAATCCACATTGATTATTCACATAAATTTGTAAAACAAAGCTTTATTTTAATAATATCGATATTATTTTATAAAACTATGTACTATATGACTCAGTATACACGCGCAACGCACATGGTGAGAAACTAAAAAATATTCAATTTAACACTTCATATTTTGCCAAAGGGTGATTTCTACTCACGATCTGCATGCCTTTAATACGCTCAATTTCTTCAGTAACATGATCCCATTTGATACTATGCAAGCACATGATATTCCAAATGCGATGATAGGATGATACCTTTTCTTTCCACCTTTTTTTTCATTAAACCACCGATCTAGGCTTCACCTCCTGTGGTAACGGGGAATGTGGCCTTGAACCTGTACCTTGTGTATTAAGAAAAAAGGTACAGAGGGGGGAAATGACACCAAAATCTCCCACAAAATAATACATAAAAAAAAAATAGACCTAAACCAGTACATATGACAAATTCAAAGGAGTTCCATATGCTTATGATCTGTCATAAGTGTTAAGTCCCAAAAAGATTTATACCATCCCGAAATTAATGCCTAATACAATACATAAAAAATCCTAACAACATATCAAAGCCTCTGCTTCCTACTTTCAAGAAGAGTTCGAACCATCATCTTTCCACCTATTTGTTTACTATATAATACATGTGCGTAATTGTTTTGTTATACACATGATATTTGGTGTTCGTTTTGAATTCCCGAAGAAATTTTAAGACCCAACTTATCAGAATTAGCTAGGGAAGCCTCATGTCGCAACCCTTTCGGCAATACTTCTCCGCAAGTTAACTTGCCCTTTTGGGAATAAAATCCTTCCAGACACTGGCCCCTCCACAAAGCACGAAAAAGATACTTCTAAACACTGATTAATGTATCTTGTTTGCGCTGATGCAATTATGCGATAAGTAGTTAAAGCATAGAAGATTGATGGAAAAATAGCATACTGACGTAGTGACGTTGAATAGATTAGAGGTCAGTCACTTGATATACTGATGCAATCATATGGTCACCTAATTTTTGCTCTACATGAAAATAACTCCTAAAAATATATTAAAAATAATTTTTAAGGGATTTTAGAAATTTTCTTTATTTAGTTGCATTTCATGCATTCTTTTAATATTTTAAAATCATAGAAAAATCATAAAAATTATCACGTTTTAATTTCATGTCATTTTAGGTTCAAATTGCATGTAAGAATTAATTTATTAAGCAAAAAATCACAAAAGAAAAAGAAAACAAAGAGAAAGGAAAATAGGCAAAGAATTTTATTTAGTCTTGGTATATTGGGCCAAAGTCTAACTAGCCCAAATACAATACCCAAATTGCACCAGCCCAATCTCCCTACCCGACCGCCTGATCCAACCCGGCTGACCCAACTCCTCCCCCTTTTAATTAAAACCCAGGCTAGACCTAATAAATCAGATCCAACCCCTCAGCGTCGTTTCCACAAAAAAGACCAAACCCCTCTCTCTTATTCTTCATTTTTTTCTCCACACGACACACAGATCAGAGATCCTAAAAGATGAAGCACCTTTCCTCTATCCCTACTCTGTCCACCATCGCAGAGTGCAAATAACTGGCATACGTGCTTAAAACCCTCTTTCCAATTTATTCTTTCTTCCTTTTAAAACCCTTTTCAAAGGTGGATACTGTACAACTTCAAGAATCTATTGAAGCATTAATTAACAGCTAAAAAAAGATGGAGGACAATGGTATAGCAAGCGATGTAGCTCGAGCTATTGTGGCTGCCCTTGATTGGAACTCTTCTCTTGATGCTCGTAAAGCCGTTTATTCCAATTTAGGATCCAAGTTGTTGAAGCTCTAATTGGAGCTGTCTTGCTGCGATTGTTGTTTGTTGTGGATGAGAAATTGCTGTTGAGCTTCGTTTCTCTTTTCCTTTGTTTCTTTTAAAATACAAGGTAGGTACACTTCTAATTTTCTGATTGTTGCTAGTTTCTAGTGAATAAAATACTGATTTGATTTGGCTCCTGTTTTTTCATGTCATTTTGTTAAATTTGTTGCTTCACTTTGGACAAGCATATAAATTTATGAATCTGCTTGGTTTAGACATATCGGATTATAGTTTGATATGACTCTATGATCACTCATTTGATATTTGATTGGTGGAAATATTAGTATTTAATTGCTTTGAGTTTACATATGAATAAGGAGCCTACTTGATTTTAACTTTATTACTTGAGGCTGTCCCAGTATATTTGTTGAAAGGATCTGTTCATGTCATTTATTCCAATTTATGTTCTCGGGATACTTGGAGATGTTCGTCTTTTTCTTGGCGTCTGAATTAAAAGGAACATGTGCTTTCTTCACTGACAGAGACGTCTAAATACTTGCATATTTGGTGATTACCATTTGAATTGTTGCATCATGTTATATAATATATTTTGTAGCATTGTTAATTAAATATATTTATCTTAGGCATGTGTGGCAGAGTTCTTTGAAATTTTTTGTTAAAGAAAAAACAAAATTGATGTGGAAATCAAGTGGAATACGAACACACCTAACTAATTAACATGGCTTTTTTTCCTTCAAAATGTGTTGAAAAATTCATACCCCATACAGTAATGCATCCTAGATTTGTCTTTTCTCCGTAGGATTAGTATGTTTTTCTTCCCAAATAAGTCAAGTCCATAAGTCAGAGCCTTCACAACAATCCTAAATTGGCAATGAATCACAAATTTGAAACACCGTAGTTTGCTTTAGGCATGCAATTAAATCATTACAACTACGGGTATGGTTCCCGTGGCGTAGTTGTGATACCTAATTTCAAATTAGATTTAAATAAGAGCATCCTTAGTTTGCTTTAGTGAAATACAAATCTTTTTAAAATAAATTGAGGCGTGCAATTCACAATTGAATCACCTAATCTATGGCCCTCACCTTAATATTATAACTTAGTGTAAAAAATATTTTTGAATATTCGTAGTTTGCTTTAGGCACGTCTATAATAAAATCATCGCAGCTACGGGTACGGTTCCTGTGACGTAGTTATAATACCAAATTTTCAAATTCGGTGGTACATATATGTGACCCGGCCACAACTTCTAATAACTTTAATAAATTAAACATGTTGTGGATCGTGAGTACGATTCTCATGATATAATTCGCAATATCTATCAAATAAGCAAGTGTACGATAATCGTAACTTGTTCCAGAATAATTCCATAAAGTAATTAAAAGTGGTTATAAAGTTAAAAATGCACAATAGGTTTAAAACGTGTAGTAAATCAGATAATAGGGCAATTATTAATAGTTTAAGCAATCGTGCTAGAACCACGGAACCCACGAATGCCTAACACCTTCTCCCGGATTAACAGAATTCCTTATCTAGAATTTCTAGTTTCGCAGACTTTTAAATAAGGTCGAAAATTTCCTCGATTTGGGATTTAAAATAAACCGGTGACTTGGAACACCAAATAAACTATTCCATGTGGCGACTCTGATAAATTAAATAATCTCATTTCGAATAATATCACTTTGATTGAAAAAACTCCCTTATATACCCTGGGTGGTAAAAAAGAGGTGTTGACAGCTGTGGCGACTCTGCTGGGGACCATAACCCAGAACTTTTGGTTCAGGGTTCAAGAATTCGAGCTTTGAATAACTGTTATAATTGTCTTTTATTTATTAATTGCATGTTTGGGCCTAATGTGCTAAATGTCGCTTTTTACCGCTTTGATATTATTTGAATTGTATATAGACTGTTACGAAACCCTTCTCTTCTCATCTTTGGGGATGTGCACGCTGGCGTGACTCCTTTTCTGTTAGTGTCATACCTTAAAATTCGAAAGAGGCTCGGACAAGTTACAAAGCCGAATGACCTTTTGGTTCCCGGTACGTAACCCCCCTGGCTCGAGTTGTCCGCTCGGATAAACCAAGTCTAGAACAATATACCCAGGTTTTAAACCTAGAATAACTCAGTCTCATGCCGGATTCCTAGTAGGAACGCTTGTTTGCATCATGTGCATTTGATTTTGGAGACTCAACACAGGGATTAGGTCCGTCTAGGACAAGTGTACCCAAATTAAAATGACCATCCTGATTCATCTTACATACTACTTGTACAATTATTTGATTCGGCTTGCATGTTGGCCGGCATCTATAAGAAAAAAGAAAAAAAAATCAAAAAAAAGGTGAGAGGTAGGTATCTAGAAAATTCTGAAACTCTGCCAAAATTCTGAAAAAGAAAAATCATTTCAAAATGAGCCAAAATTTTCAAGTTTCATATTTCCCTGGATGTGAGATACATAGGCAAACCTCATCGGTTCCGACCCCAATTTTCAAAAATCCAAAAATATTTTCCTTAGAAAATTCAAAACAAAAAAAGGGAATTTTTTAAAACTAAAAAAAAGAGTAGTTTCCTTCTTTCTAGAGTATTTCATACGGGTTTTCTTTGTTTTGAAGTATTTTTCCAAAAAAATCAAAAAAAGAATCCAAAAAAAAAGAGAAAATATTTTTTTTATTCTTTAAAAGTATTTCTTTCGTAAATGTAAAAACAAATTGAAAATTGAAGTCCAAAAATATTTTGCTTTTCTTTAGAAGTACTTTTGTAAATAAATCAGAAATTCAAAACATTTTCTTAAAAGTCCCTCTTTCAAAATTTAAGAGGAAACGTCCAAAATCCAAAAAATATATATATAATATTTTCTTTCTTCTTTAAAAAAAGAGAAAACAAATAAAAATTCAAATAAAAATATTTTCTTTTTACTTTTAAAATTCCCAAAGTTCAAATCAAAAGCAAATGAATTTTTATAAGTCTTTCTTTCAAAAAACAAAACAAAACTCAAAATCAAAAATAAAAAAAAATATTTCTTTTCTTATTTTAAAGCATTTCTTTCAAAAATTCCAACCAAAAAAAAATTAAGTTTATTTACTCCATTTTCGATCTTCCCGAACTACGCAAGATTTGATTCATGCGGCGTCATGATACGTAGGAAATCCTCATCGGATTCGATCAAAGCCATAAAATTAACTGAGTGAAGAATAAACTGAAAAAAAAGGAGAAAGAAAAATTGAGTGAAAAGAGAGTGACAAAAACAAAACAAAAAACAAGAAAAGAGAGTGCCAAAAAAGTAAAAGAGCGACAAAAACGAAATGAAAAAAAAATCAAGAGTAATTAAGAGAGGTAGAAATAAAAGAAAAAGGGTACATACTTAAGGGGTTAACTAAGGCCGGGATGAAACATGCAACCGTTTACATGGTAGAAACGTTTAACTGTTTAGGTGCATTGCATCCAAACGTGCGATTTCATATCTGTTAAGCGTCTCACAACTAACAAGGTTGTTGGGTGTGCAAACTAGACAAGGTTTTGGTGGTTGGTTTTGTTGGTAGTCTAGCCTCCCCTCCTTCACAAGATCCAAAGGCATAGATGGCCTCCGCAAGCAATCTACCAATCATCGGTCCTGAGGATAGCCCGACATCGGCTATTCTGCAGCTAGAATCAGCAGCTACTGAAGAGAATAAGATGTTATGTCTCCGCATATTGGAAATATGGGACGCCTGCTCTAATGGTAGGAACCGTCAAGTACAATCCATGGATTCCCTCAGTTGATCCCCAGTTCAAGTGAGGTTACCAACGCCCCTGTGCCTAACCCGCTCATCCCATACGGGCACCCTCCAATGCCGTTCAATGATCCTGGCATGCCTTCTGTGGTTTGCCCCCAGGCGCTGGTTTCCTGGGCACCCCCAATATTGTTCTCTACAGCACCAGTCTGCACCAAAACACAACCAACTTTACCGCGACCATATGTTGAGCCTCCAATGTTCACCTTTCAGCATCAGCTTCAATCAGAAATAACATATGTGACCCCGTACTCTTTCATTCAACCTCCGCAATATGATCTCTCGGGGGAGCAAGAAAATTAAAAATCCCGAGCAAGAGGAAATGTCTCGGAAGATGAAGAACCTAGAACAAAGCCTGAAAAACATGCTAAGTCTGAGTGGTCAGAAGAGTGTCTCATACTCTGACCTCTGTATGTTTCCTCATGTCCACTTGTCAGCTGGCTTCAAGATGCCAAAATTTGAAAAGTACAACGGGCACGGAGACTCGGTCGCTCATCTAAAACGATATTGTAACCAGTTGAGGGGTGCTGGTGGAAAAGAGGAGCTGCTAATGGCCAATTTTAGGGAAAGCCTCACCGGAATCGCTTCTGAGTGGTATACAGATCAAGAAATTACCCATTGGCATGAATGGGACGATATGGCCCGAGATTTTGTTCGCTAGTTCCAGTATAATGTGGACATCACTCCTGATAGAAACTCTTTGTCCAATTTGAAAAAGAAAATCACGGAAAGCTTCCGCAAATATGTATTCAAATGGAGTGAGCAAGTTGCCAGGGTAAAGCCACCAATGGATGAAATTGAAATGGTCACAATCTTTCTACAGGCCCAAGAGGCAGACTACTTCTAGAACATGATGCCCGCTATGGGAAAGTCGTTTGCTGAGGCTATCAAAATTGGGGAGATGGTATAAAATGGGCTAAAAACGGGTTGAATCTTGAGTCATGCTGCTTTTAAAGCCACATTACCAGATGTTCAAAATGGTTCAGAGGATTTGATAAATGGAAACGGGAGAGAAGAAAGAGCCATGATGGTTTCGAGCTTGAGGGGGACCTGCAAGTCATCCAGTCGATCATATATGCTTCCTGAGGTCCCTCAACATTATTATCCTCTTCAAGATGCTGCTTATGCTGTGGCACCACCTCTTATGCGGTGATGAACGTGCAACCTTACACGCGGCCACAATATCATACACAAAACCGAGCTCCACCTCCCATAAATGTCCATCCTTACCAAGCTCCATATAATCCCCAACCAGATGTTCCCCAGTACAATCCTCGCCCAAGAGAGCCTTTCAGAAAGAATCAGTTCACCTCTATTGGTAAATCGTATTCAAGCTTGTTCCAAAAGCTAATCATGCTAGATCTATTGCAGCCAGTGGGCCCGAACTGGCCGAACCCCGAGTCCCTCTCGCACTGAGTTGATGCTAGATGTGAATACCACTTTGGAGCAGTGGGACACAGTACAGAGAACTGTTGGACTCTCAAAAGGGCAGCTGAAGATTTGATTGAAGTAGAAAGAATTATTTTTCAGGATGAAGAAGCTCTTGATGTGATGAACAATCTGTTGTTTGCACACAACAGCGGGCCAATAGTCGGAATAATTTGTGAAGATGAGGAATTTAATCCGGCACTGAAGGCCATTGCAGCCATTGCCGAGACAGAAGAAAAGCCAAAAAAATGGTCGCCAAGCATGAAAGTTTCCCATCAGACGGGAGTCTCGGTAGCCAGTCTTGCTATCCTTTTTGCGTCCGGATTATCTCAGGGTGTGATACGGATGTTTTACTTTATTGTCTTACTTTCCGATTTAAACCCTTCTAACTTCAAAAAATTGAAAAAAAATCAAAAATTGAAAAATCAAATGAAATTAATATTTCATTGTTCAGGAATATCTCTTTTCTTAATCTTGTCATTTTCCTTATTCTCTTTTTAGTTCTATTAAATGCATATTCAATAACATGACATGTTTACGGACTTCATGCCCAGATCCTAAATCGCTATCAGGCTTTGAAATAATAAATCAAGAATTAGATTGCAATGAAGATAAGTGTAAGGAAATAAAACAAAGAGTTGGAACAACTAAAGGAAAATTGGCTCCAGATTGGAAAGATCCATACATGGTAACAAGGGTACTACCAAAAAGAGCGTTGTACCTGGAATACATCAAAGGAAATGTCCTGAAATAACTGTCAATGCAAATGCAGCCAAAAGGTACTATATTGGATCCTCTATATAATATAAATGTTCTCCGGTTGGGATGAATAAGGCTTTTATTCTCGCTACCCAAACACTATCAACCCTTTGCAAACCCTTTGAGCCGGTTACTTTTCTTTGATTACCCTCTTTGGAACCTGAAAGTGTTATTTGAAAAAAAAATCAAAAAAAATGAGATGAAAAGTGAAACAAAAAAGAGAAGAAAAAGAAACATACAAAAAAAGGAAGAAAAGTCAAAGAAAATGAAAAAAAAAACGAAAAAAAGAGAGAAAAAAGGAAAGGAAAAAGAAAGAGAAAACAAAACAAAACAGAAAAACAAAAGAAAATCAAAAACAAAGTTTCCTAAACTACGTTCGACTTGATTCCGAAAGGATACGTAGGCAGCCTCTCTCTGAGGTTCAGTCACACCAAAATAAAAATCCAAATTCCCCAAAAGTGAAACTAGGGCAAATGTTATAATGGTTTGGCGATGGTTTCGCCCGAAAGGTTCCAAAGTTGTAACTCAATCCCAAATCCTTTTTACCCTGAAACCCTGTTCAAGTCCTTGTGATCAATCGGCAAAGAGGTTTAAAATGGGAGGATAGAGTTACTTATCTGATACAACAAAATGATAGAAATAAAATATGAGAGTCTTATTGGTGAAACTCCACATGGGCACCGTAAGGCGATGGTAAGCAGAGAAATAAAATGAGAGAGTCTTATTGGTGAAAACCCACATGGGCATCGTGAGGCGACAGTAAGCAGAGAAATTGAAATGAGAGAGTCTTTTTAGTGAAAACTCGCAAAGAGTACTATAAGGCGATAGTGAGAAGAGAAATGAGAGAGGTCAGCTCGTGAAAACCCGTAAAGGGCGTCCCTCATCGAAAAGAGGATCCTCACAGCCATTGGCATCGACAGAGTCCTGGCAAGGTTTTCGGTTCCAAGGCAAAGTTGTGATGAATTTCTGAGAGTCAGACGGTTTACACAGATCAGGCATCCAGTCCAAAGACATGTCATGTTCATTAAAGTCTGCATGCACTCCGAATAAGTCATTTTTTCTTCTCCCCGAAAGGGATACCTCTCGTTCAGATTCATTATCCTGTCCATTGTTTATTTTTCTTTGAATCTCTTTCGGTCTAACTCTATTCCGAAACTGAGACAAAGAAGGGATGGCAAGATTGATTTACAGGGCTTTCGTTTGACACGAGCTAATGTACAAAAAAGCACCCAGTCTTAGCAGGTGCATCAAGTAGATCTCGACTGGCCATGATGGCCGATGCTTTAGAGTCAAAATTATTGAAAAGGAAAGAAATCGAAAGTCAAGTGCCCATAAAGGCAAAATAATATGAAAAGGCTAAATCCCCACACAGGTGAAACATCATGTAAAATTTTGGAAAGTCAAGATCCCTGGGTTTACAAGAGCGATCGATCTCCACAAAGCCAGCGAGTAATAGAGATTTTCATCGAAAGAGTTGGGCCGAGATCAAAACAATCAATGTCACAAAACCAACCACCGTTTCAAACTAACAATAGTTCTTTGTTTGAAAACATGAAACATGTGCAATCCAAAGCAACATTGCAAGAAGTAGGTGCAACCAAAAGAAACTGCGGAAGGGCTAGAAATAGTTTTGCAGCAATAATCAATCCAAAAAGGAAGTCTCTTCCAAATTCTTTCCTGCATTCTTGCTTATTTTTTCTTAAAAAAAGAGAGAGAAGAAAATTCAAAAATATGGTAGCCTAGGGTTTCCAATCTCTAGTTACATTTTTTCCAACATAGGTTCTCCACTCCCTTGTTGATTTTATTTTAGACATAGGGTCTCCATTCCCTAGTCTGCTTTTCCAACAAAGGGTCTTCACTCCCTAGTTGAATTTAATTAGACATAGGGTCTTCACTCCCTAGTCTGCTTTTCCAACATAGGGTTTCCACTCCCTAGTTGATTTTATTTCTGACATAGGGTCTCCACTCCCTAGTCAGTTTTCCAACATAGGTTCTTCACTCCTTAGTTGAATTTACTTTAGACATAGGGTCTCAACTCCCTAGTCATTTTTTTAACATAGGATCTTCACTCCCTAGTTAAATTTAGTTTAGATATAGGGGTTCCACTCCCTAGTCTGCTTTTACAACATAGAGTCTTCACTCCCTAGTTGATTTTATTTTAGGCATAGGGTCTCCACTCCCTAGTTTGCTTTTCCAACATAGGGTCTCAACTCCTTAGTTGATTTTATTTTAGACATAGGGTCTCCACTCCCTAGTCTGCTTTTCCAATATAGGGTCTCCACTCCCTAGTTGATTTTATTTTAGACATAGGGTCTCCACTCCCTAGTCTGCTTTTCCAACATAGGGTATTCATTCCCTAGTAGAATTTATTTTAGGCATAGGGTCTCCACTCCCTTGTCACTTTTCCAACATAGAGTCTCCACTCCCTAGTTGAATTTATTTTAGAAATAGAGTCTTCACTCCCTAGTCTGCTTTTATAATATAGGATCTTCACTCCCTTGTTGAATTTATTTTAGACATAGGGTCTCCACTCCCTAGTCTGCATTTCCAACATAGGGTCTCCACTCCCTAGTTGAATTTAATTAAGACATAGGGTCTCCACTCCCTAGTCTGCTTTTCCAATATAGGGTCTCCACTTCGTAGTTGAATTTACTTTAGACATAGGGCCTCCACTCCCTAGTCATTTTTCCAACATAGGGTCTCCACTCCCTAGTTGAATTTATTTTAGACATAGGGTCTCCACTCCCTAGTCTGTTTTTCCAACATAGGGTCTCCACTCTCTAGTTGAATTTATTTTAGACATAGGGTTTCTACTCCCTAGTGACTTTTCCAACATAGGGTCTCCACTCCCTAGTTGAAGTATTTTAGACATAGTTTCTCCACTCCCTAGTCACTTTTCCAATATAGGGTCTCTACTCCCTAGTTGATTTTAGTTTAGATATAGAGTCTCCATTCTCTAGTCTCTTCTCCAACATAGGGTGTCCACTCCCTAGTTGATTTCATTATAAATATAGGGCTCCACTCCCTAATCTCTTTTTCCCATGGATACACAATCCTTATTTTTTTTCTTTTAATAAAGAAATAGTTTAGATTTTTGTTACAAATAACTCACGAAATTTTTCTAGTGAAAACTGGGGCAGAAAATTTCGTTCGTTTGTTTGCTTTGGTGCCTGAACAGGTTTTCACTGTGAGGCACAAGATTTGAGATGACCAAAAGAAGAAGTCTCAACACAAATAAAAGAAAAGAAGAAACAAGAAAAGAAGTTGAACTCTAAGTGTAGAAGCAGAGAAAAGATGTGGATTGCCCAAGATAAGATTGAAGTCATAAGTTTTGCATTGCCTCGCCTTGATCCGAAAAGCTGAAGAAGAATGAACCAGCGTTTGCAGCTAACAAGCATCAAGATTCAGATCGAAGTCTGCAGGAAGAACCAGCCAAGACTCAAGTTCAAGCTTCAGAAGATTTATAGATAGGAATCTTGTAACACGTAGTTGATAGACTTAACTAGTTTAGCTTTTTATTTTTCATTTTGGTGTAATAAGGAGCTCAGCAAGCAGAAACAGCAACAACAACAGTGAAATCACAGTTTTTCGATAGTCCCAACTACCAAAACTCCCAAAACTACACCGACCTGATTCCTTTATAGCCAAGGATATGTAGGCAACCTCTGAAGCAAGGTTCGGTCAAACTTTTTCAAAATGCTTCCAAATGGAGTTTCAAACGGGCAAAAATTGCTCGTAGTTGCTCATTTTATCTTTGCCCAAAAATTCTTCATGTTTCCGAGCAAAGAGGGGCAGCTATGAGCACCCAATTTTTGCCTTACATGAAAATAACTCCTAAAAATAGACCAAAAATAATTTTTAAGGGATTTTTGAAGTTTTCTTTATTTAGTTGCATTTCATGCATTTTTTAATATTTTAAAATAATAAAAATTATCACGTTTTAATTTCATGCCATCTTAGGTTCAAATTGCATGTAGGAATTAATTTTATTAAGCAAAAAATTATAAAAATGGTCATTTTTTACATATTTAGATTTTAGCCTTTAAAATTAGCATTTTTCTTTAGTTTTAAGTTAATTAGTCGTTTTAATATTAAAAATAAATAAAGAATTTTAATTTCTACAAAAATAGATTGATTTAGGATTTTAATTAATTTAAGGGTTTTAAATTAAAGAAAAGAAAAAAAAAGAAAACAAAGAGAAAGGAAAATAGGTAAAGAATTTGATTTAGTCTTGATATATTGGGCCTAAGTCTAACTAGCCCAAATACAATACCCAAATTCCACCAGCCCAATCTCCCTACCTGACCCGCCTGACCTAACTCTTCCTCCTTTTAATTAAAACTTAGGCTAGACCTAATAAATCAGATCCACTCCCTCAGCGCCGTTTCCACAAAAAAGACCAAACCCCTCTTTCTTCTTCATTTTTTTCTCCACACGATACACAGATCAAAGACCCAAAAAGATGAAGCACCTTTCCTCTATCCCCACTCTGTCCGCCATCACAGAGTATAAATAACTGACATATTTGCTTAAAACCCTCTTTCCAATTTTTTCTTTCTTCCTTTTAAAAACTTTTTCAAAGGTGGATACCGTACAACTTCAAGAATTTATTGAAGCATTAATTAACAGCTAAAGAAAGATGGAGTACAATGGTATAGCAAGCGATGTAGCTCGAGCTATTGTGGCTGCCCTTTATTGGAACTCTTCTCCTGATGCCCCGTAAAGCCGTTTATTCCTATTTAGGATCCAAGTTTTCGAAGCTCTAATTGGAGCTGTCTTGCTGCGATTGTTGTTTGTTGTGGACAGAAAATTGTTGTTGAGCTTCGTTTCACTTTTCCTTTATTTCTTTTAAAATACAAGGTAGGTACACTTCTAATTTTCTGATTGTTTCTAGTTTCGAATGAATAAAATACTGATTTGATCTGGCTCCAGTTTTTCCCTATCATTTTGTTAAATATGTTGCTTCACTTTGGACAAGCATATAAATTTATGAATCTGCTTGGTTTAGACATGTCGGATTATAGTTTAATATGACTCTATGATCACTGATTTGATATTTGATTGGTGAAAATATTACTATTTAATTGCTTTGAGTTTACATATGAATAAGGAGCATACTTGATTTTAACTTTATTGCTTGAGACTGTCCCAATATATTTGTTGAAAAGATCTGTTCATGTCAGTTATTCCAATTTCTGTTCTCGGGATACCTGGAGATGTTCGTCTTTTTCTTGGTGTCTGAATTAAAAGGAACATGTGCTTTCTTCACTGACGAAGATGTCTAAATACTTGCATATTTGGTGATTACCATTTGAACTGTTGCTTCATGTTATAATATATATTTTGTAGCATTGTTAATTAAATGTATTTATCTTAGGCATGTGTGGCAGAGTTCTTTGAACTTTTTTGTTGGAAAAAATAAAAAAATAAAAAATAAAATTGATGTGGAAATCAAGTGGAACACGAACACACCTAACTAATTAATATGGCTTTTTTTTCTTCCTTTCAAAATGTATTGAAAAATTCGTACTTCATACAGTAATGTATCCTAGATTTGTCTTTTCTCCGTAGGATTAGTATGTTTTTCTTCCATAAGTCAGAGCCTTCACAACAATCCCAAATTGGCTATGAATCACAAATTTGGAACACCGTATTTTGCTTTAGGCACGCAATTAAATCATTACAACTATGGGTATGGTTCCTGTGGCATAGTTGTAATACCTAATTTCAAATTATATTTAAATAGGAGCATCCTTAGTTTGCTTTAGTGAAATACAAATCTTTTAAAAATAAATCGAGGCGTGTCATTCACAATTGAATCACCTAATCTATGGCCCTCACATTAATATTATAACTTAGTGTAAAAATTATTTCTGAACATTCGTAGTTTGCTTTAGGCATGTCTATAATAAAATCATCATAGCTACGGGTACGGTTCCCGTGACCTAGTTGTGATACCTAATTTTCAAATTCGGGGGTACATTTATGTGACCCGGCTATAATTTCTAATAACTTTAATAAATTAAACATGTTGTGGATCGTGGGTACGATTCCCGTGACATGATTCGCAATATGTATCAAATAAGCAAGTGTACGACAATCGTAACTTGTTCAAGAATAATTCCATAAAGTAATTAAAAGCGGTTATAAAGTTAAAAATGCATAATAGGTTTAAAACGTGTAGTAAATCAGATAATAGGCCAATTATTAATAGTTTAAGCGACCGTGCTAGAACCACGGAACCCGGGAATGCCTAACACTTTCTCCCGGGTTAACAGAATTCCTTATCTAGAATTTCTGGTTTTGCAGACTTTTAAATAAAGTCGAAAATTTCCTCGATTTGGGATTTAAAATAAATCGGTGACTTGGGACACCAAATAAACTATTCCAAGTGGCGACTCTAATAAATTAAATAATCCCATTTCGAATAATGTCACTTTAATTGGAAAAACTCTCTTATATACCCTCGGGTGGTAAAAATGAGGTGTGACAGCTCTTTTTTAAACATGTTGTTAATTAATGATCAATACTATTATCTTTAACACCTTGCCAATATAATAAATTGAACTTAAAACTCATTGTAAATTCGTAAAAGATGTTCTATATTTCTCTCATTTCATGTCTTTAGGTAGTAGGGAGAAGCTCATCACGCCAGAAAATAAATAAGGAAAAGCTTTTAAATTAATCTTTCCGAGCAGAAATAAAAAAACAGCTTTTAAATTAATCATTTCCAATTTTTAATTAGCTTTTTCTCCTTTTATAGACATTGCGTTCCACAAGTTTAATCAGTTGATCGAAAAATAAGGCTTCTAATTGATGGAAAAGCGCAAACTTACTCCTCCTGAAGCACACAAAGCAACGAATTTGCTTATATAACCGGAAAACCAACGTAAAATGAAATTGTATTAAGAAGAAGATGAACAGAAGGGTAAGAACCCAGTAGAGAGGAGGAGGAAGGAGACGAAAGAGAGAAGAAGATTATGAAATAAGAAAAATGTTATCCTTTCATTGTGTAAATCTCATATACACGTGTGTATATATAATGTCCACTTGTCTAACTAACTTAACCACCTACTTAACTCTAATTGGTCAATTATAGTAAAATGACCAATTTATTCTCTAATGAATTATGTAACAACTTTCCCAACACTTCCCCACAAGCTAGTAAGTGCAAAGATTTTCAAAGCTCCATGCTTGGGATTGAGATATTCATGTAGAACTCGATTAAGTCCTTTTGTCAGAATTGCAGCTGGTTGGTCTCTTGTAGGAATGTATATTATTATGATCAAGCCTTGTAGGATTTTTTCCTGATGAAATGACAATCGATTTCGATATACTTCGTACGTTCATGATAAACTGGATTTGCCGCAATTCGCATAGCTGCCTTGCTGTTACTATAGACATTCACGGGCTGTCGAACTTCAATTACCAATTCTTTCAGTAATCCAAGTAGCCAAATTAATTCTGCTGAGCTTTAGGAAATAGTAGTGTGTTTCTTAGACTTTCAAGCAACTAATGAATCACAAAGTTTGGTAAAATAACCAGACACAGATTTTCTAGAGTGAGAGCAAGCTGCCCAATCAGCATCACAGTATGCTATAACTTCATTGCTGCATTTGTTGGAGAGTAGAATTCTGTTACACCCCATATTTTCGTACATGAAAATACGTCATAAATAAATTAATGAGAGCCCGGAAGTGAGATGTCACGTCCCGCAGTACTATATTACGACGATGTTGCAGCCTATAGCATTGTACGATGAATTTGTCGTAAGGTAATTGACATCAGTCCAAGGAAAAGATTATTTGGAGATTATAAGGATTATGCTATTTCAACTAAGTAACAAGTAAATTCGTGAAGGTGGGAGGGGAAGCAAGTCAAAGAAAATAAATTTTCGTCCAAGTTTGGCATGTTTGGATAAAATACGGCCCGAGATAAAATACTCGGTATTTATGGACCAGTACCATACGAGGTACCACATGACCATAATAGTAAGGTGTATAAGGTATGTGAAAAGTGAGTAGTATTTTAAGTAAGTGGTAATAATTCTCAATTTTACGGGTAATTGATTAATTACCAAATAACGGGACTTTACCCAATTAACTAATAAATGGATAAATACTTAATAAATTATACCCTAGTAACGTGGCAATAGAAAGTGATTCTTATTCATTTTAAGTAATGAGATGGCTACCTTAGAACCTTATAGGAACGATTGATTCTGATTCCATTTCTTGGTTTTGAACTTTGAATATTTCATTTCATTTTTTGGTTTAAACATTTCAAGAACAAGAGCTCAAAATCGTTCGAAACATTTTTAACAATCAGAAACGTATATTCGTTTGAACTTTTGAAAGAACCAGAAGCTTAATTCAATCAAATTTTGTGGTTTTAAAAGAGTACGGTGCAATCTTCGCCAAGAATATTATACGGAATTTTTCCTACTCCAGGTATGTTAAGGCCGTCCCTTCTTTCTTTTGGCGTGGTCCAAATTATACAGAAGAAACGAGCAAACGTACAGTTTCCATAAATTACTCTATTCATAGAAATACTAGGGGTGTATATATTCTTGATTCCTCATGTGAATTATTATTATCTTCTGTTCATGGGTCTCAGAATAATACGCAGTTGAAAAAGTTTATCCGGAAGGAATATTGAGATTATTTTGTATTTTTCATGCATTTCACCCATTTATACATGTGCATTGACTCATGACTAGATGACGTTATATACGCGTATATATGTAAATATATGAATATGGGATATGGAAAAAGGTTACGACATTATATATGCACCACCACCTGATCAGTTGGTATAAGTTGATGATGTTGCCCAGGATATCTCGAGATGATATGATGGGATGCCCTCAGAGGATGATGATGTTATGAAACATGTACCTATGCACGACATGACATTCATACACATATGCATGATACAATAATCATTTCGTGATTTACAAAGTTATTCAGACTTACAGGTGGAGTCATCTACTATATATTTCCTCCATGTATGTTAAGTACTTATTTATATGCCTTACATACTCAGTACATTATTTGTACTGACGTCCTTTTTTGCCTGGGGACGCTGTGTTTCATGCCCGCAGGTCCCAATAGACAAGTCGAGAGCCCTCCAAGTAGGCTATCAGCTCAGCGAAAGATATTGGTGCGCTCCATTTGCTTCGAAGTTGCTTGTTTGGTTAGTATGAGTTAGATGTGTATTGTTTGTTACGGCGGGACTTTGTCCCAGCCTTTATGAAAATTTTGTATTCTTAGAGGTTTGTAAACAGATGTCATGTACGTAAAAGATTGTATGGCCTTGTCGGCCTATGTTCAATGTTCAAGTGGTCATTTTGGTCTTAAAGGCCCATAAGTATAATGTATAAGTTGACATTACCTGTTGTATTCTACCTATTTTACGGAACCCTCTCCGGCTCAGTTATTCATAATAGTATGACATGAAAAGATACGCTATGTTGGTACTCGGTTGAGTAAGGTACTGGGTACCCATCGCGGCCCATCGATTTGGGCCGTGAAAAAAGTGGTATCAAAGCAGTTCTGTCCTAGGGAGTCTACAAGTCGTGTGTAGTAGAGTCTTGTTTATAGGTGTGTCGTGCACCACACTTATAAGTTGGAGGCTACAGGGCATTTAATATTATCAATCTTTCTTCTTAATCTAGATCGTGTGGTAGAGCTCACTTATAATAATTCAAATTTGAAAATTCTATTTTATTCGTAATAAGACAATACCTACATCTGGAAAGAAGGATGGAAAGAGAGATGGCTGTGGAAGAGCTGAGTTAGAGGAATTGAATTTTTGTATGATGCCTACGCTAAGTAAATGTGAGGTCTTTAGCAGATCATGGGTGCAATGAAAGGTGTAAGCTTCCTCATAAGAATCCTTACGGAAAGAATTCCTATCCACATTTATGGTGAAAGACAACGAGAGATTAAGAAAATAAATACAAGTTTCAACAAGCAAAGGAAGCAAGATGAAGAAGGGTATGAGGCGTCCAATTAGTGAAGGTTAACTGTATTTATAATTCTGGCAGAGGAACATAAGGTTCTTGTGTAATATTCAACAGTAACAGAGGTATGTATAATTGGTCACACCCATTTCAGTTATGCCCTGTGGAGGCTAATAGGTATAATTAAGAGAATGACGGGATATCAAGATCGGCTGGGGTTAGGGTAACCCAAATTTGTGAATGGATTGCTTGTGTTAGTTGACATTGCCGAAGGATATTGTAAATGTGTTAACAAAATCTCCTTATGAGATAACCAGATGGTACACTCTGAAATAATACAGCTAGATATGAGTACTAATAAAAAAAGGCAATGGAAGCCTTGAAAGGATAAATATTACCTTAGTGTAACTCTTGTCCCTAGTAAAGCAAGGACGTTGAGCAACCCAAAGAACCTATGAATGAAGCAAGGAAAGCTAAAAGCAAAAGAATGTCGTGTTGAAATTTTCACAAGAAAAGGGATATGCAGAAATATTAGCAGAGTAATGAGAAGAGAGATAAGGAAGCATTATGAATAAGGTGTGATACATGGATGACAACGGTAGAGTGTTACAGAACTTATAATCAAATGAAGAAAGAGAGGAAAGGTGATGGGCCTTAAGACAACAAAAGAATACAGGCCATAAGGTTATATCCTCATTTTGAGAAATAAGTTCATGACTCCAACGCGACTACCAGAAGGGAGAGTTAATCCCCAGAGTAATAGAAAGCAGTATAAGAGGGTAAACATGATAAACTAAACATGAATTTGGGACTGAATGATTGGAAAATATTCGGCATCATGGGAATTTCAGATTTTGTTCCGGCGGTAATATAATGGACCACAGAAGAAGATTCATGATGAATTCAGAGAATGGTCATTCAGGGAGACGCTTCCTTAAAGCAAGCAATGTGAGCAAAGTTAAGCTTAAGAGACTGTATGTGCCAGTTACGCTAAATGTCACCATCGCGAGCAAGGAATTTTGTTATCCTTGGTACAGAAGGATTGCCGCAAGGCAAGGAAGGGTCATCGATGATGTAAAACAACGCCAAAGATAAAGAGGTAACACATCTATTGGTAGATCCTTGTAGCTTCAACTCTTAGTACTCCCTTAAAGGGGGGAATATGGAGTGATGTGACAGTAAGTCAGAATTAAGTGGATCTAGTAACTATGGAGCGATAAAGGAAGGATGCAATAAGAATGAGAAAAGTATAAGATTGCATTTATCCAAATACTACAGATATGTTATGATTCCAGAACGTTATGTAAGCACGATGTCAAAAAAGAAAGAGAGGAAGTAAGGGTTCCTGCACGAGATGTTATTGTTAGATAAGAAGCCAGTACGTAAGGTAAGTTAGGACAAGGAAATAACCCAAAAAATATTATACAGAATATGATATGAGAATGGGCCAATGAGTAATTAGTAGTTGATTCAGGAAGAGCCTAGTCATGACTAGATAAGAAGTTAAGGACAAATCAACAAATCATGCAAGATGAATGTAGTAAACCCCAACATGGAGAATTCAGCCTTGCAGTAATGTCATTATAATACTTGAGATATATTCAAATAGGAGTCGGGGTGGTTAAAGGTACCGTATGTGTGTTACAGGGATAAAAGAAAGTGTCACTGGGAAGGCAATCAAAATATTAGTTCAGAAGCAACCCTACAAGCACAAGGGCATGGAGCTAAGCAACTACGGATAATTATAGGCATGGAAGGACATCAAAAGGTCTGTAATAAGCTCACAGTTTTACGAGGGTCAAGGGTTCTCACTAAGTACTAAAACGAAAGACTAGCTAAGGAAATAAGGAAGAAGGGTTCAACCTAAGCTGGATTACCTAAGGAGGAAATGGTCTTGTAACAACAGTCTCACAACAACATTGTATGCACTCCAAGAGAAAATGACACCTACTGTGGCTAAGCAACGGGAAGTAAAATTAGAAGTGATATTCAAGATCATATGAGTTCCATGGAATTCTAATATGCGTGGACACCAAGATAAGCTATGTATGCACGCAAGAAGGAGGCACAAAGACCAAGAAAAGTAATTGCTTACGTTTGAAGAAAGCTGAGATAGAACAAAAATAATTATTCGATTCATGATCCAGAGTTAGTTACGTTATGAACGCACTTAAGAGTTTGGAGTTTTATACATGCACCATATACAACCGTAGAAAATTCAATTATAAGTTAAAAGAAAGAACTGAGCCTAGGTCATAGACAAAGGACTGTATCATGGATATTCCTTAACACCTATGAAAGGCTTATGTAATAACTAATACCATGAACCGCATATCGGGACGTAGCTTAAGCCTTCATAAAGGTTGATCAGAAAAAGGAGGACACTAAGGAGATACATCAACAAAGTAAATCAGGAATCTGATTATTGGACCCTAAATATAATAGAAATCATGATTGAGAACATTGCCGAATCACTCTTACTATCAAAGGTACACGAGAGATAATGCAGTAGCCATATTGTATAACGGCTCTACGAGAAAGCCAGTTAGAAGTGTCCCAACCTCATAAGAAGTTAGTATGAAGCTCTCACGAGATTGTGTAAAAAGGTGCATGTAATTATAATAGAAGTTCAAGACGTGGATGTGAATTATACCTATGTGGAGGGAAGGTCATGAAAGAGGTAGAAGATGTGATGTGAGGCTTTAAGGAAAGTAAGATAAAGGCAAACAATGTACGAGATACTCAAAAGCAGAAGGTTGAGAATATTCCATACTTGGGATAGAAGGCTAGAAGTGGCGGGATTCAATATCTAGGAATGATAGCAGCGACGTCAGTAGCATATCTTCCAGCCTATGGTCTAGGTATCGAAAAGCCTGATTATGAGGGTAAAGAATAGTTAGAGACAATGTGATGTCTCGCTTGATGTTCCAAAACAACATAAGAAAATCTATGGCGCAAGTAAGTTGAAGGAAGGCCGCAAATAGAATAAATAGATATGTATAGATCCCAAGCTAAATAATAGTAAATCGATAAAATTTTATGACAGGAGTAAGAACGAGAAAGGGCGAGTGAGATGGTGACGAGAACGGATACGTCCTCGGGATTAAAACCCATGAAAACAGGAAAGCTAATGGTTTCTCTAAGTTATAGAAAGTTCAGTATAGCCTGAATGAATTCAATGAAGTCTAAGACTAACAATATTCAGAAAAGATGGAATGCTGCCCTATTAATAGAATGAGTGTGTAATTATTATAGACAAAAAAATAACGTTTGGGCCTTCGATTGAGTAATGATCTGACGAATAAAAGAAAGGGATCTCATGAATACGACAGGATTAAAATATCCACACAAGGTGAATCACATTGGGATGCAGTGAGATACGGTTATGAAAGCAGGGTATCGCCCTAGGTGGATCAATCTAATCATTTCAGATGTTCCCTGATAAAACGTGAATCCTAGCTGCAATATTACATAAAAGGTTAAGTTATCAGGGGTGGATTATGTGTCAAAATTGAGGTGAATCAACAATGGATGGATAAAAGTTATAAAGTATAAGAGGAGATTAGGTTGTCATTCTTAAGATGAACAGTAATGTGGAAGCATTAGAGGACATAGATTTATACATATGTGATAAACAATGAAAGTAACCTGGGATTTGGTAGAAGATCTCAGTAACGAGAAGTCGAGGTAAGAGTTATGGTATATTATGACCTATATAGATGCAATAAAGTCATACGAATGGATAACCAGGTATATAAAATAAGATATAGCAATATTTGTCAAAAAAACCAAGCGAAGATCTTCAGGATTGGCTAAAAATAAGAGGAAAAAGGAGAGGAGAGTCGCATAGGCACACTTACAAGGTCAGTATCATAGAAGTTGCATGATGGGAGGTAGCAACAGTTACGATATTGGAAGGAATTCGATCACAAGTCATGGTGTGGGAAAGAGGCCTAGAGGGGTGAATGCCCTAGCCTTTAGACTTATTCACAGAACAGTTGCCTAGATGGTAAGAGGACTACTAAAGTATTCGTAAGAGCTATGAGATATGAGAATGATAAGCGCATCAGTCAACATTCGAGGACGAATGTTCCAAAGGGGGAATGATGTTACACCCCATATTTTCGTACATGAAAATACGCCATAAATAAATTAATGAGAGCCCGGAAGTGAGATGTCACGTCCCGCAGTACTATATTACGATGATATTGCACTTTGTAGTACTGTACAATGAATTTGTCGTAAGGTAATTGACATCAGTCCAAGAAAAAGATTATTTGGAGATTATAAGGATTATGCTATTTCAACCACGTAACAAGTAAATTCGTGAAGGTGAGAAGGGAAGCAAGTCAAAGAAAATGAATTTTCGTCCAAGTTTGACATGTTAGGATAAAATACGGTCCGAGCTAAAATACTCAGTATTTATAGACTAGTACCATACGAGGTACCACATGACCATAATAGTAAGGTGTGTAAGGTATGTGAAAAGTGAGTAGTATTTTAAGTAAGTGGGAATATTTCTCAATTTTACGGGTAATTGATTAATTCCGAGTAATGTGACATAACCCAATTAGCTAACAAGTGAATAAATACTTAATAAATTATACCCTAGTAATGTGGCAACATAAAATGATTCTTAGTAATTTTAAGTAATGAGGTGGCTACCTTAGAACCTTATAGGAAAGATTGATTCTGATTCCATTTCTTGGTTTTGAACTTTGAATATTTCATTCCATTTTTTGGTTTGAACATTTCAAGAACAAGAGATCAAAATCGTTCAAAACATTTTTAACAATCTCAAACGTAAATTCGTTCGAAATTTTCAAAGAAACACAAACTTAATTCCATTCAAATTTTGCGATTCTAAAAGAGTACGATGCAATCTTCACCAAGAATACAATAACAACAACGACCCAGTATAATCCCACAAGTGGGGTCTGGGGAGGGTAATATGTACGCAGACCTTATCTCTACCCCGAAGGGTAATCTTCACCAAGAATATTATACGAAATTTTCCCTACTCCGGGTATGTTAAGGCCATCCATTCTTTCTTTCGGAGTGGTCCAAATTATAAAGAAGAAACGAGCAAACGCACAGTTTCCATAAATTACTCTATTCATAGAAATACTAGGGGTGTCTATATTCTTGATTCCCCATGTGAATTATTATTATCTTCTGTTCATGGGCCTCAGAATAATACGCAGTTGAAAAAGTTTATCCGGAAGGAATATTGAGATTATTACGTATTTTTCATGCATTTCACCCATTTATACATGTGCATTGACCCATGACTAGTTGGCGTTATATATGCGTATATATGTAGATATATGTATATGGGATATGGAAAAAGGTTACAGCGTTATATACGCACCACCACCTGATCAGTTGGTATATGTTGATGATGTTGCCAATAGTGGCCGAGATGATATGATAGGATGCCCTCAGAGGCTAATGATGTTATGAAACATGTACCTATGCATGACATGACATTCATACGCATATGCATGATACTATAATCATTTCGTGATTTACAAAGTTATTCAAACTTACAGGTGGAGTTATCTACTATATATTTCCTCCATGTCTGTTATGTACTTATTTATATGTCTTACATACTCAATACATTATTTGTACTGACGTCCTTTTTTTGCCTGGGGACGCTGTATTTCATGCCCGCAGGTCCTGATAGACAAGTCGAGAGCCCTCAAAGTAGGCTATCAGCTCAACGGAAGATATTGGTGTGCTCCATTTTCTTCGGAGTTGCTTGTTTGGTTTGTATGAGTTAGATGTGTATTGTTTGGCATGGCGGGACTCTATCCCGACCTTTATGAAAATTATGTATTCTTAGAGGCTTGTAGACAGATGTCATGTATGTAAAAGATTGTATGGCCTTGTCGGCCTATGTCCAGTGTTCAAGTGGCCATTTTGGTCTTAAAGGCCCATATGTCTTATGTATAAGTTGACATTACCTGTTGTATTCTACCTATTTCACGGTAGCCTCTCCGGCTCAGTTATTCATGATAGTATGACATGAAAAGATACGCTATGTTGGTACTCGGTTGAGTAAGGTACTAGGTGCCTATCGCAACCCATCGGCTTGGGTCGTGAGAAATTCTTTCTCCTGGTTGTTTCTTTAGATATCTTACAATTCTAAGTGCAGCTTCCATATGAGATTTTTTAGGCTTCTATAGGAACTGACTCAATGTTTGAACATTGAAAGAGATGTCTGGTAACGTCATGGCTAAGTATAACAGTGTCATGACCCTAAATCCAGACTCGGTCGTGATGGCGCTTCTCGTGAAGACAAGGCCAGCCGACACAACACCCAATTAATTTTAAACAACTATAATAACACAATTTAAGTCATTAATATGCTAATAATTCCAAAATAAAAGTGAACTAGTACAATTTGCGGAAACCAACACAACTTTACATCGGGTGTCACTAATCATGAGCATCTAACATAAGTCTAAGAGTATGAAAGAGTTTATACAATCTATTACAGAACTAGAACAATGAAAGTAAAATAGTAGAGAGAAACACTGGGCTACGAATGCCAAGCAACTACCTAGTGGACTCCAAATTGCCTGCTGGGAGCAATCAACCTTCATTGGCGGGACCCGAAGCTCCTGAATCTGCACACAGGGTACAGGGAGTAAAGTGAGTACTCCAACTCAGTGAGTAATAAAAATAAATGAAGACTGAGTGATAATAAATCACGTAAAGCAGAACAACATGATATAAAGAGGTAGTGTAAAACCAATACAATGCAATAAAATAGTGAAATCTTATAAAAACACCTTAGTTCAGTATAAGCTTCTTTAAAACACCTTTATAACAGTTAAGTAAGTAAATAAAAAGTAGCGAGAAAAGATAAACACATAAAACTCAGCCCCTCGGGCACAATACCAACAGAAATCAGCCCCTCGGCCAATAACATGGAACAACCACAGCCCCTCGGGCTATATCACATATCTTACTAGGTACCCGCACTCACTGGGGTGTACAGACTACGAGAGGGGCCCTTTATGGCCCAAGCGCAATATCAAGCCATCTCGTGGCATAATCAAATAGGCTCTCGGCCTCATATCAAGCTACCTTATGGCGTACAACTCAGGCCCTCGACCTCATAATCATAATTAGTACAACACTGCTGCGGCGTGCAGCCCGATCCCATAATAATCCTCACAACACAGGCCCTCATCCCTACTCAGTCAAAAATCTCTAAAAGCCACTCGGGCACAGTAAAAATATGATGCTCCGCCCAAAATATCATTTAAAGTGTTAAAATAGAGTAAGCATGACTGAATTATGAAAACAGTAGACTATAGCAGGACTGAGTACAGATATAAAATCAAAAAAGTGAGGAAGTAGCAGTAAAAATCGAGTCCGTCGCATTTTGCACCCCTAATGTGTATTCTTTTTTGTGATTTGCACCCTGTCCTATGTTTTTTTACAATTTCAACCCTAACCTCTTTATTCCCTTGCAAAACAATAAAATCACCATTTATATAAATTTTTCATGAGGGCAAAATAAGAAATACAAATAATATGTCTTTTTTTTATCGTTGGCCCAAAAGGTTTATCGTTGAAGACAAGAGTTTGGAAAGCTGCAAGGGCAACTTATGTAAGTAAGTACAGATATGAGATGTATATGCTAGAAAAGGAGGACAAAGAAGCTAGAAATTGGTTTAACGATAAACCACCCAAATTCTGGAGCAAGTCACATTTTAGAACAACAACAAAGTGTGACATGCTTTTGAATAATATTTGTGATGCATTCAATGGGACAAAACCCATTTTAAGGGCAAGGGAGAAACTTATACTTGGACTACTTGAAGGAATTAGAATATACCTGATGAAGAAACTGAACCAAAAGAGGGAAGACCTGCTCAAATACCAAGGTAATATTGTTATTGTAACTTCTCTGAAGCACAAAATATTTAACATGATCCTAACAATATTTTACTATAACAGGAAATTTATGCCCTCGAATCCGAAAACTAATAGAAAAAGTGAAGGAAGACTCAGCTACATCAATTCCTACTTGGGCTGGAAAATTTTTATTTCAAGTAAAGACCATGTATGGTGAACAATTTAGTGTAGACTTGAGTGGAAGAACCTGTTCATGCAGAGGATGGGACCTTACAGGAATCCCATGCTTACATGCAATGAGCTGCATATTCCATATAAGAGAGAATCCAGAAAATTTTATACATGATTGTTACAAGAAGACTACTCAAATGAGGATTTATGAGCCAGTCATTGCTCCAATGGATGGACCTGACATGTGGGAACCTACTGATCTACCTGACGTTAACCCTCCTAATTATGAGCCAAAGAAAAGTAAGTTGAACAAAAATAGAAGAAAAGAGCCCGATGAAATTGAAGCCTCCAAGAGAAAAGCAGTTGAGATGAAAAAACAGAGAAGAGAGAAAAAGAAAAAACAAGTTGCAACAAGTGAAATGCATGATGCTACCAAATTGAGTAAGAAAGGGAAGTTGGGGAGGTGTAGCAAGTGCTTACAAACTGGTCACAACAAAACAACTTGCAAGAAGAGTAGTAATTCCCCAAATTCAACAACTCTACCTCAAACTACTCAAACAACTCAAGATTGGTATCAAAATGCGACAAGTCCATCCCACCCAAGTAAACAAATCAATTTTGAGTCCACTTATTGGACTGGACATATAAATGAACCTTCTAAACTCAATGTATGTATGGGACTTTAAATATAGGTGATTTAGTACTTTTAGAGATAGGTAATACATTTGCGTTCTTTATTTTTTTTACAGCCAAGAAGGCCAACGGAGGATGATTCATCTCATAGGTCTGCACGAGCTCAAGTTGGCGGCGTTGTGATAAATGTTGAGAAGTATATGTGGAATGGAAAAAATTGTATTAGCTTACAAACCCTTCAAAATACAAGTGCTATAGAGAAGTCCAAGAAAAAGAGTTTTGATGTGGAAGAAAATAGAAGCAATTAGCATATGAAATTGTCAGCAAGAACAAATTTAATTTCATCACGACTTCTTTTGCTGTTTAATGGATATATCATTTATTCCTAAGAGATTCTCAATGTCAAGTTTATCATTTACCTTTACAATTTAATTTTAGTATTTGTACTCTTCGAAGCCTTTTGACTTATCTTTATTGCTTAACTATATACACCCTTATCCTATTTTCATCTCAATCAGAGAGGAACACGATCATTACACAAGAATTTACAGCAATAAAGAATAGTGCTATATTAAGTAATAGCGATTAGCAAAAACTACATTACACACGAGCCCATATACATATACATTTACATTTCGAAAAATACTAGCATCAATCTCAAACTACTGGGCTATATTTATCTTTCAATACAAAACAGAGATTCTCTAATGACTGTCCCAATTTTATTTTATTTTTTTTGCAAAAGAATAGACAGTAAAAAAGACGAACTAGCTGAATATAGAAAAACTGACCTCCGAAATGGATCCACCAGGAACGACGTGAAGAAGTAAACGGCGAAGGCTTTAACAAGGTGAAATCAGAGAAAATATGGGGCGTTTTGGAAGATTAAGCTTATAAAGATCGACGAGATGCATAAATCTTAACACCATTTCTGTTAAAGAGATATGGAAACACATCTTGGTCACTTGAGAAAATGACTGATTTATTGAGCTTGTCCATTTTAGGCGAGGTGAAAGGAAAGAGAAGATAATTGTGACTGATCATTTGCTTTGGTCTTGAGCTTGTCGATATGCTCTAGGTGATGAAGCAAAGAGAAGATTAGTATGACTATTGACTGGTCTTTGCTTTGGTAACCAAACCAACTCCTTTTTATTTAATCTCTCTTTATTTATTTTATGTCATTATTTTATTTATTTTTTATTTGCATTTCCTATTTTGCCCTTATGAAAAATTTATATAAATGGTGGTTTTATTGTTTTGCAAGGGAATAAAGAGGTTAGGGTTGAAATTGTAAAAAAAATATAGGACAGGGTGCAAATCACAAAAAAGGATACACATTAGGGGTGCAAAATGCGACACACTCGTAAAAATCCTCTAAGGATCCAAACAGTTGGCATAAGGCCCAAATATGACATTCAGTCCAAAACATGATGGTAGCAAACAGTTTTCAATCAAATACGCGATAATACAGTCATTCGGGATGGACTAAGTCACAATCCCCAACGGTACACGACCCCACGCTCGTCATGTAGCGTGCGCGTCACATGAATATAGCACAACGATGTGAAATCCGGGGTATCATATCCTTAGGACAACATTTACAATCATTACTCACCTCTATATGGTCCAAACTCTAGCCTGCGATGCCTTTGCCTCTCGAATAGGCCTCCGTATGCTCCAAATCTAACCAAAATTAGTGCAAAACCATCAATATATGCTAAGGGAACAAAGCCCACTCGAAAGAAGTCAAATTACAACACAAATCCCGAAATTGGCCAAATCCCACCCTTGAGCTAATGGTGAGCCAATAATACCCTGCTCGAAGAATCTTTTTTGCCAGAACATACCTGGTCATATGCGGCCTGCAAACTCCGGAATGTACCTCAGTCATGATAGTCGTGGCTTGATTTGCATCGATGCACCTCAACTGCCCAAGATTTGGAGTTCTTTTGTACAAAATTCCCCCGCTCAAGAAAAATCCACTAGCCAAACGTCGAATTGTTCTCTTTTGATAACTCGTGGCTTGTATCAGATATACCCTCATCCTGATGTACTCCCTGATATCATGGAACCACGGCTCACCATCAAGTTCTTCCTCGACCACATTACAGTAGGCATGCTGATCATAAACTTGAATATGCAGAGGGCCAACATAAGATTTGTCCGGATGGTGCAACATTAATGCCAAGGTAGCCAAAGCATCGACAACCTCATTATGGATCCTTGGAATGTGCCTGAATACTATTGATCGAAACCATTGGCAAGTCCAAACTCCAGAGGCACCCAAAATCAATCAGAACCAATTCCCAACCCATGAGGAAACAAGCATGATCGAGATAATACACAAGGGGGAGGAGCCCAAGAAGCCTTCACAGTCCGTCGTGATGATTCGGTCCAGTGAGGCCAAGCCAGTCCAAAAACCAACGGTTGAAGGATCAGTGAACAAGTTGAGCATGACAAACGGTGAGCCATCTCTGTGGTAGTTAAGAAAAGATCCCCAAGTGATACTGTAGCAAAGCTAGAAAAGTCAAAAGTGGTCGTGCCAGGGTTGGCAAATAAGCCTATCATAATTGTAGAGGGTGCCCGTACGGACCCTGTCATCATCAATCCTGTAACCCAATTGCCGGTAGTCAACACCAAGGCTGTCCCATGGAGCTACTAATGGGTGATAGTGACCTATAAGGGAAAGGAAGTGAAAGAAGATGTCAATGAGGCCCAGGGATTAACTCGTTCGGGGAGATGCTTTGTCCCAGAAGAGTTAAGAAAAGCTAAAACATCCAAAGATAATCTAGTTTTAGTAAAGAAAGCAGTCACTGAAGAAGAGGCGGAGGAGTTCTTGAGAAAAAAGAAGGTCCAAGATTACTCTATCGTGGAGCAGTTGAGAAAGATGACCGCCCAGATTTCCTTGCTATCATTGTTGATCCATTCAGATGAGCATCGTCAGGCCCTGATGAAAATTCTAAACGAAGCTTATGTACCCGACAAAATTCCAGTGAACCATCTGGAAAAGATCGCCAATAAAATATCTGAGGTGAACAGGGTCACCTTCTCTGATGACGAGTTGCCTGTGGAAGGTACTGAACACAACAAAGCTCTCTATATTACGGTAAAATGTGAAGATTCTATAGTCACCAAGGTGTTGGTTGACAATAGTTCCAGTGCAAACATCTACCCTCTCTCTACTCTGAACAAGTTGAAAGTTGATGATGAGAGGATTCACAAAAATAGGATATGCGTCCGAGGTTTTGACGGTGGAGGAAAAGACTCGATTGGTGATATAGTGCTTGAATTGACAATAGGACCGGTGGAATTCACCATGGAGTTCCAGGTAGTAGACATAGTTGTCTCTTACAATTTGTTGTTAGGTCGGCCTTGGATACATGCTGCCAAAGCAGTCCCGTCCATTTTGCACTAGATGGTCAAGTTCGAGTGGGATAGACAGGAGATTATCGTGTATGGTAAGGAGAATTTGTGTGCCCACAATGATGCCTCTATCCCGTTTATTGAGGGTGAAGATGACAAAGGGCCTTGGGTCTATCAAGTTTTTTAAAACAGTGCCGGTCGAGAAGGTTCCAAAAAGGAAATGTATTCCAACTCCAATGATAGCCTCTGCATCCATCATGGTGGCCTCCGAAATGCTGAAAATTGCTTTTGTGCCAGGTGAAGGTCTGGGTGCATCCTTGCAGGGTATCATACAGCCATAGTCCCTCCCTGAAAACTTGGGTACGTTCGGTCTTGGATTCAAACCCACAACGGCAGATGTGAAAAGGGCTAGAAGGTTAAAACAGAAGGCGTGGGCACTTCCGAAGCCTATCCTATGTCTCTCCAGGTCTTTTGTCAAGCCCGGTGCCAGGAAACGCCCAGTGACGACAATTCCAAGTGCTGTGGTTGACATTGATGAGGAGTTAATTGAAAGGTTCCAGAGATTGTTTGATGATGTGAACATGGTAGAAGTTGGAGAAGGTTCTAGAAAAGCGGACGTGCAATTCGTTGGGCCGAATGTAAAGCTTAACAATTGGAAGGCTACTCCTCTCCCTACTCGGAAGGTGTCTTGGTAGTTTGTTTTGTTTTCCTTTCTATTTGGGTCATTCCAGGGTTGTGACCCATTTTTTTTTTCCGCTTGTTGATGTACAAACCCTGTTATCCTTTATTTTCAATGAAATGCAATTTCACTTTTCCATCATTCCTGATGGTTTTATTTTTGTTTTTTTTTATTCTGTGTACAGTTCTTTTTATGATGGTTTCAATGACATGACATGCATGAGGAATCTTCGGCCAAGTCTTAAAAGTCAATCTAATTCTTAAATAATAATCTAAGAAATAGAGTGTGATGATAAATCAGAATATAATGAGGATGAGGCGTTTGAAGAGACTAGTAGGGAACTAAATCATTTTGAAGAAAAACCCAAGCCTAATCTGAATGATACAGGAGCAATCAATCAAGGGGATCCAGATAATGTCAGAGAAACTAAGATAAGTGTCAATCTTGAACCACAAATCACGGAAGAAATAGTTAAAGCATTATTTGAATATAAAGATATTTTTGCATGGTCGTATGATGACATGCTAGGCTTGAGTACCGATTTGGTGGTCCACAAATTGCCAATTGATCCAGCATTCCCTCCCGTCAAGCAGAAGTTGAGAAAGTTCAAAACTGATATGAGTGTGAAGATTAAAGAAGAAGTCACAAAGAAGCTTGACGCAAAGGTCATTCGAGTCATGCGGTATCCCACGTGGTTAGCCAATGGTGTGCCTATGCCAAAGAAAGGTGGTAAGACCAGAGTGTGTGTTGATTACCGTGACCTCAACAAAGCAAGTCCAAAGTACAACTTCCCACTGCCAAATATCCACATTTTGATTGATAATTCTGCCAAGCATGAAATTGGGTCTTTTGTGCACTGCTATGTGGGGTATCATTAGATTTTAATGGATGAGGAAGATGCGGAAAAGACAGCATTCATCACGCCGTGGGGAACATATTGCTACTGGGTCATGCCTTTTGGCTTGAAAAATGCAGGGGCAACTTACATGAGGGCAATGACTACCGTATTCCACGACATGAGACACAAGGAGATTGAGGTCTACGTGGATGATGTGATCATAAAGTCTAGGAAGCAGTCTGACCACGTCAAAGACTTGAGAAAGTTTTTTCAAAGGCTCTGCATGTACAATCTCAAGCTCAACCCTACAAAGTGTGCATTTGGTGTTCCATCTGTTAAATTGTTGGGGTTCATAGTTAGTCGACAGGCATTGAGTTAGATCCGTCGAAAATCAAGGCTATCCAGGAACTACCACCGCCAAAGAACAAGACCGAGGTGATGAGTCTACTAGGGAAGCTGAACTACATCAGCAGGTTTATTGCTCAGCTCATGACAACTTGTGAGCCCATCTTTAAGTTGCTAAAGAAGGATGTTACGGTCAAATAGACTGATGAGTGCCAGGAAGCATTCGATAAGATCAAAAAGTATTTGTCGAACCCCCCTGTGCTGGTCCCACCAGAACCCGGGAGACCTTTGATTCTTTATTTGACAGTCCTGGAAAATTCATTTGGTTGTGTGTTGGGTCAGCATGACATCACTGGCAGGAAAGAGCAGGCCATCTATTATCTCAGTAAGAATTTCACATCTTTTGAGGTTAAGTATACTCCCCTTGAGAGGACATGTTTTGCCCTAACTTGGGTAGCACAGAAGTTGAAGCATTATTTGTCGTCCTACACTATTTACCTCATTTCTCGGCTATGCCCACAGGAAGATTGGCAAAGTGGCAGATTTTGCTCACAGAGTTTGACATAGTATATGTGACTCGGACGACGATGAAAGCGCAAGCATTGGCCGATCATTTGGCCGAGAACCTGATTGACGAAGAATATGAACCATTGAGGACTTATTTTCCCGATGAAGAGGTGATGCATATTGATGAGGTGGAGCAGGTTGAAAGACCAGGTTAGAAACTTTTCTTTGATGGAGCCACTAACATGAAATGTGTCGAGATAAGGGTCGTGCTTATTTCTGAAATAGGGCATCACTACCCTGTTACGGCTCAACTTCGTTTCTATTGTACCAATAACATGGCTGAGCACGAGGCATGCATTTTGGGTTTGAGGTTAGTTGTAGACATGGGAGTCCAAGAAGTCTTCGTCTTGGGAGACTCGGACCTTCTAGTGCACCAGATTCAAGGAGAATGGGAGACACGTGATTTAAAGCTTATACCGTATCGACAATGTTTGCATGATATCTTCAATCCGGTTTGTGTCGATGAGCTCTTGGATGGCATTTTTCAAGTGCCAACACTTCTCCGTATCATGCCCCGGAGTACCAGAACAGTATGCATAACTCAAGGAATAATCAAGATTCTTTGGAGGAGGGTTTGGCAATTTCGACTCAATTGGCCTCAGCATATCTAACTACCTCAATCTCTGGAACAAACTAGTATAAAACTCCCCAACGGGGTGAAAGTTTTCTTCCGCTACAACTTCTCGTTTTTGAATGCTGGATTAGGTCGAAAACCTATATCGGCAAGGTTTCAGTAGGCTCGTAGGGGTGGGAAGCATTTTGTGGAGCTGGGTAAGTGTTTTGTGGGGCTGGGGCATGCCATTGTGAGAGGAAGGAGGTTGAGTATATGACTGGGCATGGTGGACAGAAATTTGAGGGTATGGTGATGGGAAATAATGCTGGGGTGGATTATATGGGGTTTGGGTGTAGGTTCGGTGATAGGGTCGAGGCTGGGTATAGTGGTGTGACGGGCCCCTCGGTACAAACCACGATCCTGAATCAACTATTTCCACATCTTCTTTCTTTTTCGTTCCGATCACTCCTCCAATACCATTTTGGATGACTTGGGTAGTTGCCTTGATGGTCGAATAGCTCATGATTTTGCTTGATTTAAGCCCTTCTTCCACCATGCCACCCATCTTCACTACCTCGTTGAAAGACTTGCCTATGGCCGATATCAGATGGCCAAAATAAGTAGGCTCCAGAGCCTCCAGGAAGTACTCCACCATTTCTCTCTCTTCCATTGGGGGGTTGACTCTTGCCGCTTGTTCTCTCCAGCGAAAACCGTATTCCCTGAAACTTTCACTAGGCTTCTTCTTGATCTTAGTCAGTGACAAATGATCTGGAACAATCTCGATGTTGTATTGGAAATGACGAGCGAATGCTTGGGCCAAATCATTCCAGGTATACCATCTGCTATGATCTTGACGAGTGTACCACTCCAATGCCGTGCTGCTCAAACTCTGGCTAAAGTATGCCATCAACAGCTGATCTTTCCCATCGGCTCCTCTCATTTTACTGCAGATCCCCTCAAATGGGCCACCGGGTGTCCGTGCCCGTCATACAAATCAAACTTCAGCATCTTAAACCCTACAAGCAACTGAACATCGAGAAATAGACACAAATCTTTGTAGGCTACTCTCACCTGTCCTCCCAAACCCTGCATGTTTCTGAACGATTGTTCCAGGCTTCTTACCTTCCTAAATATCTCCTTCTGCTCTGGGTTTTTAGGTGGTTTCTCAGTCTCAACTAGGAGGTCGAAATGAGGAGTGTAAGAGTAATGATCTGGGGCCTTGAAAGTAGGCTGCGGGGGATAGGATTGGTTATCATAGGTCTGGAATAAGGGCTCACTAGAGGATCGGGGTGGCTGGTGGAGGGGGGTATGGGATTGGTTTAGCTGGTGGTGCTTGTGTGGTTTGAGAATTGGTGCCTTGGTAGTAGTGGTAATGGGGGAAGCCTGGAGATGAATCAACAATGGGAGGTTCTTGGGATTGAGCTAGTGGCGGGACGAAAGCAGGGTTGGCGAGGTATTATGGTGCTGTATGACCTTCATCTTTGCCATTTGATGTTTCAACTTATGTAACTCATCTTTCAGATTAACATCAGACTCTTCTCCCTCCCTTGAAGGATCAATAACACTTGCATCCAGTTCTTGGCCAGCCATGATCAACTTGTCTTTGGACCTGGTGTTGTACGAGTGAGTTGCCAGAATGCCAAACAAACTAACCACCTACCCGTTACTTGATGACAACAAGCAAACTTGTTAGCGATTAAAAGCTTAGTAGATAGGCAATCGCACGTTGGGGATGCAATGCACCTAAGCAGTTAACCATTTCTATTATGCATTTGAACGGCTGCCTGAGTCATCCAGGCTTTCACTAATTTCCATTTCCAATTTATTTTTCTCTTTTTTTCATTCCCGCTTTTCTTTGCTCGATTCTTGTTTTTATTCTTTTATTCTCTCATTTTTACTCTCTTGTTTTGCCATTATTTCTTTCTCATAGTTTTCTTGTTTTTCTCTCTTTTTCTTTTCTTTTCATTTCACGGTTATGATCGAATCCTAAGGGGATTCCCCACGTATCATGGCGCCGCATGAATCCGACCAAACGTAGTTCTGGGAACATGTGCGAAATAAAATAAAAAACATTTTTGGGGTTTTCAAATTTTTCATAAAATAAACTAGTAATAATAAATAAAAAACACCTTGATGACTTCCCCTATAGATTTAAACATAAAAGCTGACAGACTCGATGAGTGGACCGACATCTTCAAAAGAAAATAGAAAATACAGACTCAAAAATGAACTAACAACCGACAATACAGACTCGAAAATAAACCAACAAAATACTGACTCGAACAAACAAAGTCAAGAATACATAAGTGCCTCCACTGCTGCTCCAGTTGGCCTTGCTTCAGGCCTTTGTGCCATATCTTCTTGGAGGCGAAACAAGTCATCCATGATTTGTCATACAAAAATCATAACTGAAGCGAAGAACGTGGACCTGGTCATATCTTCACATTCGTTGCACTTCATCACAATGTAGTCCAAAATTCTCCTAACCCTCTCCCTGATAATACCCTTCTCTCGTAGCAACCGTCCAATCTGCTGAGATCTGGCATCCAAAACTTGTTCACCTGTATGATTTAGTTCTTGAAGCTGTTGCAGGTCTCTCTCTATCTATGACATCAGGGCATAACAGTGTTCTCTTTCTGCTTTAAATCTCTTGCTTGCTTGGTCATTTCGTTCTCAAGAACGGTCTTTTTCTTCAACCCCATGATTCCATTGTCATATTTTCCTTTTACCTGTTGAACAAAGCGTGCTCGTTCCTCCGCATTCTTAGCCAATTCTGTTCGAGCCTTTGCCAGTTCGCCCTTGGCCTTTTTCAGATCAAAACCATATTCACCCACTTTCTGCCTAAGGTTACCTATAAGCTTTTCATCTTTTGCACTTCTGGCAGGGTTTTCGGTTACTATTTTCATTTCTTGAATTTGGGCTCGGAGGGCATCATTTTCTTTGGCTAGCTTTTTCTTTTCACCCTCATCCGTAGAGGCTTGCAAACCATTCTCAAATTGAATATCTCTAACTTGCTTTTCCAGCTTGCTTATGGTGTCCCTATACTCATTTTCTTTGGCCAACCAATCCCACTGTTCCTGTGACGCTTCGACAAATTCTTGAAGATGGGGTCTTTTGGCTGGTCTTCTAAACTCAACACTTCTTTTGTACCAAGCGAGGTAACCGGACGAGACTTCACCCTTGGATAGATCACGCACTTGGGTGTTTGCTGTCAAGTACTGGCATTCACTCCAGATCTGGCGAACCTCCGCCTCATGAAATTAGCCACCAGAATGGATCTCGACTGCATGAGTGCTAAGGTCTTCGTCTTTTGGAACTATTTGGCATCTCCCCAGCTGTCTCAAAACCCGGTACGGGGCATAAGGCTGTATACTTCTGAGACCCACCAAGAGGAAGTGAGGACCGGTGGCAGGCATGTATATAATTTCATTATCAGGAAGCCAACCCAACGTCCACTCTATTTTATCATTAGTTATGGAACGTAGGTAGGATCCAATCTGCGACCCCTTTCAGCATCTTGAACCAGTTGACCCTTGTATGAAACTCCTCTATGCAATTTTTCTTTGTCGACCCATAGTTCATGTACCGAGGGCGATGTAATAAATGTTCAATCATCCACATTTGTAGCAACAAGTTGCACCCTTAGAAAAAGTCTACTCCGGCTTTGCAGGCTGTGAGAGCTCGGAATATTTCAGATACTATTATGGGTGCGAGGGTGCTTTTGGCCTACGTAAGCAAAGTGTTGACGACCCCGGCTACCCATACATCGATATTTCCGTCCTTCATGGGAAACACTAAAAGACCCAAAAGTACCACCATGAAGGTGAAGCATCTATGCTCTTCCCATTTTAGTCGATTCCCTTTGCTGCAAATTTTGCTCTCTGGGTTTTCGAGTCCCCCTATGTATCTCTACCGCTGATATATGAACTGTGGAGTAGAAACCCAACCTCCAAATCTGCATATTGGACCCCTCTGCTTATTTTTAGCAAATCAAGAAACTTGTGAGGGGTGGCGACTCTCAGGGCAACCAGATATTTATGTCTCAAAGCTTCGGTACTCTCAACATAACCGGCTATCTCTTCTAAAGTGGGTGTGAGTTCAAAGTCCGAGAAATGAAACACGTTGTGGGCTGGATCCCAAGATGTAACCAATGCTTTTATTATGTCTCCTCTGGGCCTGATCTTCAATAACCCGGTGAGGCCTCCCAAGTATTGGTTGACCACTTCCTGTCCTGATTTTCCCAGATCTTCCCACCACATGTACAGTTCCAAAGGAACCTTGGTCATGACCTTCATTGGCAAATTTTGACTCGTGCTCATTCTGCACACTTAGATTAGGGTTATTGGTTTACACACAAAGTGAATCTCATTTGAAGAACTGACAAAAGGGGTTATTTTTGCAAAAATCAAGAAATTAGGGCTACTTTTGCGAATACGGCCCTTCAACACTTTGAAATAGAAGCTTTTAGGGCTGTTCTCGCTAAGTGGCCAAAATTTTGACAAAAACACAATCAACGACTATTCTTGCAAAAACAGCCCTTCGACGTTCCGTTGGGACATTCGGCTATTTAGACAAGAACATCATCACCCACTTTATTTATGACACAATGACGATGCTTCATATATATTTTTTCAAAACTTTCAAAAAGTGGGGCTGGACCCGATAAGGGTTTCCTACGTATCCCACATCCGGTGAGAATCAAACCCGCGTAGTTCGGCCAGTTTTGATACAACTGAAAAATATAAACACTTTGAAATGATTTTTCTACTCTTTTTCCCAATTTTTTTTTCAAAAATTTTTGGCAAAGTTTTGGGATTTGGGTACTGAATTTTGGGAAACGAATGAAATTCTCTCTCATACTCCGTACTTGGTCTCTTTTTTTTCTATATATATATATTTTTTGGTTTTCCTCACTTAATCTGGAATCCGGTCAACATACAATCCGAAACAAATTAAATGCACAGGTAACACATAAAAATGCATCAGGTTGGTCTTTTATTTTCGGGTACGTTTGTCCTAGATGGACCCAACCCCTGTGTTGAGTCCCCAAAGTCAAATGAATATGATGCAAACAAGCGTTCCTACTAGGGATCCAGTATGAGGCTAAGTTATTCTAAGTTCAAAACATGTGTCTGTTGTTCTAGACTTATGTACCCGAGTGAACAACTTGAGCCCGGGGGGGGGGGGGGAGGGGCTACGTACCGAGATCCAAAAGGCCATCTGGCTTTGTAACTTGTCCGGGCATCTTCCTAATTTAAGGTATGACACTAACAGAAAAGGAGTCACGCCAGCATGCACATCCTGAAGATGAGAAGAGAAGGGTTTCGTAGCAGTTTATATACAGTTCAGATAATATCAAAGCGGTAAGAAGTAACATTTAGCACATTAGGCCCAAACATGTAAGTAAAATCAGAATAAAGCCAAATATATCAATTATTCTAAGCTCGAATTCTTGAACCCTGAACCAGATATTCTGGGTTCTTGTCCCCAGCAAAGTCGCCAGAGCTGTCACACCTCATTTTTCCTACACCCGGAAGGGGTATAAGGGAATTTTTTTTAATTTAAGTGACAATCGAAACGGGATTATTTATTCAAATTCAGAGTCGCCACTTGAAATAATTTATAGTGTCCCAAGTCATCGGTTTAAAATCCCGAATCAAGGAATTATTGACTCTGTTTTACAGTCCGCGAAACACAGAAATCTGGGTAAGGAATTTTGTTAACTCGGGAGAAGGTGTTAGGCGTTCCCGGGTTCCGTGGTTTTAGCACGGTCGCTCAACTGTTAATATTGGCCTATTTATTTGATTTTTATAACATTCTTGAAACCTATTTGCATTTTTATTCTTTTTAAACCGCTTTTAATAATTTATGAATTATTCTGGAACAAGTTACGATTGTCATACACTTATTTATTTGGTCCACATTGTGAATCGTGCCACGGGAGTCGTACCCACGATCTACAACATGTTTAATTTATTAAAAGAAAATTGTGTCCAGGTCACATAAATGTACCCCCGGATTTTAGTAGTTAAGAGTCACAACTACGTCACGGGAGCCGTACCCGTAGCTATGAAAATTATTTAATTAACGGGCCTAGAGCATACTACGAGAGTTCAAGGCACTTTTCATACTAATCTTGTATTTACGTGAGGGCCATAGATGATAGGATTTAAAGGTGTGAATGGCACGCCTCAAATTATTTTAAAAGAAAAGATTTGTATATTTTTTTTGAAGGCAAACTAAAGATGCTCTTACTTTAATCTAATTTAAATTTAGGTATCACAACCACGTCACGGAAACCGTACCCGTAGTTGTAATAATTCATTTGCGTGCCTAAAGCAAACTACGAAATTCATTTTTAGTATCTAAGTTATAAAATATGAGGGCCATAGGTTATATGATTCAAATGGATAAATGGCACGACTCAAAACTATTCAACTAACTGAACTATGGATATTCATATTAAAACTAATTTGAAATTAGGTGTCCCAATTATGCCATGGGAACCGTACCCATAGTTGTGATGTTTTAATTACGTGCCTAAAGCATACTACGACGTTCTTGAATTTTGGGGTTATTGGAGTTCATGAAATATGGATATGGAGTTATTGTGGAAGAAACTCCTCAGCGACAACACACACATAGAGACACATAAAAGTCACATGT
This sequence comes from Nicotiana sylvestris, assembly GCF_000393655.2. Lineage (NCBI taxonomy): Eukaryota > Viridiplantae > Streptophyta > Magnoliopsida > Solanales > Solanaceae > Nicotiana > Nicotiana sylvestris. Next base: position 119,674,134 of record NC_091062.1, on the reverse strand, counting down.
ATATAAAAACTTCATGAGATTTTAAATCATTACAATTCTTTTATCGCCATTCGACCTATATGCATATGGTCTTTTCGTAATCTGAAACCAACTACTATCCACACTTAAGAAAAACAAACCATGACAAAGAAAAATCGGGCAAAACTTGGAAGATGTCAATTGTTAGATATGGTTCACAGAGAATTGCTCAAGATATAAGCAAAAGACCCAATATATTGTACATCACTAGACCATACTCAACCGTGAGCAGATGCAATCAAACAATTGTTGCAGGTTCTGAATTCAAACAGATCATCATTTATGAAGAAGACGCAGAAATTTCAGCAATGATTTTTTAGACAAACATTTATACAAGGTTCTATATTGTACCTCACATAGAGGTAGCTGAGGCCATGTCAAGTTTGCATTTAACGTTGGAATCATTTTTACACGTAGAGTGAACTAATTACAGCACCCTAACAATGTCATAGTAAAACAAACAACCATACTATTTGAAATCAGAAATTGCTTTGAACAAATATGTACATTTGTGCATCATGTATGAGTTTGCCTATATCAGTGCTTCCAACTATTCTCAAGTATCAAAGAAATTTGTTGTAGCTAAAGCACGATATGAGCAGAACATGATCAGCTTGGACTTATGGAAAATGATCGATAAGGAAAAAGAATTATTTGGCGTACAACAAGCGCATCAAATGAATGATCTATTCAACCGCTCATAACCAGAGAGGGGGGAAGGGAGTAAAATACATACACAGTAGACTGAAGGCACTGGATTCAACAACACCAGATTTCAATTTTTTAAAGCAAATTCTAGCTTGAACTCGCAAACACACACGAATAAAGTTTCAGCAGAAAATTCATGAAATAATCCTTCAAATTGTATTATAATCTTGAGGCAGAACATAGCAACAACCACACTAATCTAAACTTGGCTAACTGGCAGATTCAATCCAAGAAAAAGGGAGGGATTATCAGCTAATCATGGAGGAAAAATAGGGCAGGGGATTATGTAGGTCCAAATCAAATTGTGACCTCAGAGAGATCATGATCGAATGACGAATTAACCACACACAAACCACTAGGATTGACTCGATTAAGATTCGAAGATTCGTACAGTTTTTAGAAACTAACCGAAACTAACCAAACCAATGACGGACAGAGAACACCAGAGAACAATTTCAGAAAAACTCATTTTAACATATAAACAGCCAAACCAAGCAGAAATACTAGTGAAAATGGCAAACAAACACATTACGACCAACAGTCACCAAGATTTAAATAGTTCTAAACCAGTTGAACCCAGGCTCTCAATATATTTTTTAAGCAAACGCCAAAGATAGGCTAAAGGAGATTAGAAATGAACCTGAATCAGTAAACAGTTTCAATTAACTTTGCTTGAACGTTGAATACAAGTGAAATCCAATAGCTAATATCAGCACAACCCGCAACAACATTGAGTAGAAATCAGAAGCTCATATAGCAATATGAAACGACACCGGAATTTAGAACTTAAACGAAAACTCCAAGGAAGGACAATAGAACTTAAACGACACCGGAATTTAAATGGTGAGGTTAAGTATACTCCCCTTGAGAGGACATGTTTCGCCCTAACTTGGGTAGCACAGAAGTTGAAGCATTATTTGTCGTCCTACACTATTTACCTCATTTCTCGGCTATGCCCATAGGAAGATTGGCAAAGTGGCAGATTTTGCTCACAGAGTTTGACATAGTATATGTGACTCGGACAACGATGAAAGCGCAAGCATTGGCCGATCATTTGTCCGAGAACCTGATTGACGAAGAATATGAACCATTGAGGACTTATTTTCCCGATGAAGAGGTGATGCATATTGACGAGGTGGAGCAGGTTGAAAGACCAGGTTGGAAACGTTTCTTTGATGGAGCCGCTAACATGAAATGTGTCGGGATAAGGGCCGTGCTTATTTCTGAAATAGGGCATCACTACCCTGTTACGGCTCAACTTCGTTTCTATTGTACCAATAACATGGCTAAGCACGAGGCATGCATTTTGGGTTTGAGGTTAGCTGTAGACATGGGAGTCCAAGAAGTCTTCATCTTGGGAGACTCGGACCTTCTAGTGCACCAGATTCAAGGAGAATGGGAGACACATGATTTAAAGCTTATACCGTATCGACAATGTTTGCATGATATTTGCCAATGGTTTCGATCAATAGTATTCAGGCACATTCCAAGGATCCATAATGAGGTTGCCGATGCTTTGGCTACCTTGGCATTAATGTTGCACCATCCGGACAAATCTTATGTTGGCCCTCTGCATATTCAAGTTTATGATCAGCATGCCTACTGTAATGTGGTCGAGGAAGAACTTGATGGTGAGCCATGGTTCCATGTTATCAGGGAGTACATCAGGATGGGGGTATATCCGATACAAGCCACGGGTTATCAAAAGAGAACAATTTGACGTTGGGCTAGTGGATTTTTCTTGAGCGGGGGAATTTTGTACAAAAGAACTCCAAATCTTGGGCAGTTGAGGTGCATCAATGCAAATCAAGCCACGACTATCATGATCGAGGTACATTCCGGAGTTTGCAGGCCGCATATGACCAGGTATGTTCTGGCAAAGAAGATTCTTCGACCAGGGTATTATTAGCTCACCATTTAAACTCTGAAACTGTACAAGCACAATGGTGCTGAGGTAAGCAACTACGGATAATTATAGGCAAGGAAGGACATCAAAAGGTCCGTAATAAGATCACAGCTTTACGAAGGTCAAGGTTCTCCCTAAGTACTACAATGAAAGACAAGCTGAAGAGATAAAAAAGAAGGCTTCAACCTAAGCACAACGACCTAAAGAGGAAATGGTCGTGTAACAACAATCTCACAACAATATTATAAGCATTACAAAGGAAAGTGGAACCTACCATGGCTAATGAACGGGAAGTAAAAATTAAAAGTAATATTCTAGATTATATGAGTTGTATGAAAACTCTGGCAAGTGTGGGCACTAAAATAAGCTAAGTATGGATGCAACAAGGGGCAGGAAGACCAAGAAAAGTAATAGCTTACATTGAAAGAAAGCTAAGATGGAACGAAAGAATTATTCGCTCAATGATCCAGAGTTAGTACATTATGGATACACTCAAGATTTTGGAGCATTATCTAGGCAGCATATTTGTTGACAATCATACAGCCATAGAAGACTCCAGTATAAGTTAAAAGAAAGAATTGAGCCTAGGGCATAGACAAAGGACTGAATTGTTCAAAAATTGTATCATAGATATCAAAAAACACCCATGAAAGTCTAAGGTAATAACTGATACCACGAGCCATAGATCGGAAGATAGCTTAAGCCTACGTAAAGGTTGATCAGAAGGAAGAGGAAACTAAAGAAATCACATCACCCAAGTAAATCAGGAGTCTGATTATTAGACCTAGAAAGAATTATAAAAGTTGTGCTAGAGAACATGACATAATCACTCTTAACATCAAATGTTCAAGAGAAATAACTCAACAACCATAATCTATAATGGCTCTACAAGGAAGCCAGTTAGAAAAAGTACCAGCCTCATAAGAAGTCAGTACGAAGCTCCTACCGGATTGTATATGTACCAAAGGTACGAGTATTATAATAGATCTTCGAGTTATGGACGTGAATTACACCTAGGTAGAAGGGAGGTCATAAAAGAGATAGAAGATACGATGCGAGATTTTAGGGTAAGTAAGGTTAAAGTGAACAACGTATGAGATACTCAAAAGCAGAAGATCGTGAATGGTCCATACTTCCAATAGAAGGCTATAAGCATGGGGATCCAATAACCGGTAATGATAGCGGCATCGTCGACAGCATGTCTTCCAGCCTATGGTTTCTAAGTACTGAGAGATCTAGTTAAGAGAATAGAGAAAAGTTAGAGGCGGTGTGATGTCTCTCTTGACGTTCCAGAATAACATTAGGAAATCTATGGTGCAAGCAAGTTGAAGGAAAGTTTATAAATGGATATGTATAGGTCGCAAGTTAATGGTAGATCGACAAAGTTTTAAGGAAACATAAGTAATGATGAGGAAAGGCAAGTGAAAAAGTGACGAGAATGGATAAGTCTTTATGATTAAGCCCATAAAAACAAGAAGAGCAGGCAGTTTCTCTATGTTATACAAAGCTCACTATAGCCTTATCGAACTCAAATGAGTCTAAGATTAATAGCATTTAAAAGGAATGAAATACTGACTTGGTAATAAGATGAGAGTATAATTGTGACAGATAAAGGATGATGTTTGGGCCTTTGTTTGAATAATGATTTGAAAAAAAAAAAAGAAAGAAGAGAGAAGAGAAGGAGAAAAGATTTCGCTGGATGCTCGAATTTAGAATACCCACATAAGGTGAATCACATTGAGACACTATGAAATCGATTATGGGAATCACTTCAAATATTCCTTGAGGTAACGTAAGCCCTAGGGGAAAAGTATTACGTAAGAAGTTTCAAGTTATCAGTGGTATATTACAGATCAATATTGAGGTGAATCAACAATGGATGGACAAAAGTCACAAAGTATGAGATGAGATTAGGCCGTCATTCTAAAGATGAGCAGTAATGAGGAAGCATAAAAGAACTTAAATTTATACATATGGAATAAGCAACGAGATTAAGCTGGGATTTGGTAGCAGACCTCTGAAACGATAAATTAAAGTAAGAGTTATGGCAGTAAATTCATACGGATGGCTAAACGGACCTATGCGACGAGATATAACAATACTCGTGAATTCAACAAAGTACCGAGCGAAGAACTTCAGTATACTCATATGTGCCCAAAGGGACATTTTATCAAGTTCTACATATGAAGCCTAGAGATTGGACACACTTACAAGATCAAAATTGTACATGCTGTATGATGAAAGGTAGCAACAGTTACGAGATTAGAAAGATTCCGACTACAAGTTGTGGTGTGAGAAGGAGGCCTAAGGGGGTAATGCCTTGGACTTTGGACTCATTCACAGAACAGTCGCTTGGATGCCAAGGGAAGTTCTAAAGTATTCGAAATATATAAGTTATGAAAATGATAAGTGCATCAGTCAACATTCGAGGACGACTGTTCCAAAGGGGGGAATAATGCTACGCTCTGCAGTATTATGTCGATGTTATGCTCTGCAGTAAAATATTATGATGGTGCTACCCTCTACAGTAATATATTATGATGATGTTATACCTTGCAGTATTACATTACGGTGATGTCACGCTTCGCAGTATTAAGTTACGATAGTGTTGCACCCAGTAGTATTACATTACGATGATGTTACACTTCGCAGTAATAAGTTACGACAATGTTGCACCCTGCAGTATTTTACGTTGAATTTGTCGTAAGGTAGTTAACATCAGTCCAAGGAAAATATTATTTGGAGAATATAAGGATTATGCTATTTCAAACAAGTGATGAGTAAATTCCCGAAGGTGATAGGGGAAGCAAGTCAAAGAAAATATTTTTTTGTCCAAATTTAGCATGTTGGGAAAAAATATGGCCCGAGCTAAAATACTCAGCATTTATGGACTAGTGTCATACAATGTACCAAATGACCATGCTAGTAAGGTGTACAACGTATGTGAAAAGAGAGTAGTATTTAATTAAGTTGAGACAATTTTTGAATTACGCATGTAGTTGATTAATTACCGAGTAACAGGACATTACCCAGTTAACTAATAAGTGGATAAAAATAATAAAAATAACACCCCCCCAACGTGGCAAGAAGCCACAAATCTTAAAAATGACTAAGTAGTCACTTTGCCAAATGGAAAAATATGATAACCAAGTCATACTTAAGACTTGATAAGATTTATAAATCGTATCTATAACATTTAATAGGAAGTCTTGTAAAGACTTCAAAAGGAACCACAATCTGCCTTGGCATTTAAGGCTAAGAACGCTGGAAAGCAGAAACATTTTATTTCATTTCAACAACTCAAGCTTCATTTGAAGCAATTCTATCCAAACAATTCAACCCCTTAGATAAACAAATTTCGATAGAAATTTCAAAAAGGAGCCACCACAATTTCGATTAATTTCAAAGGTTCAGTCAGAATTTCGTTCATATTTCACGGAAGCAGAAGCTTCATTGCGTTCAAATAATTCCAGGAACATGTATGTTAAGGCTAAGCTCTTCCTTCGTTTTGCATGATCTCGTCATTACACAAGTTTGATAACGAGGCATAAAGAAAAATTCATATCCCGAAATTTACGTATATTTTGCTAGTCTCGCAAATTATGTATATTTTCCTAGTTTTGTAAGTTACAATATTCTCCTTATTAGACATATTCAGTTGAGTATTTCCTATTTCTAGTCAAGAGAGCATAGAATTTACATATATACAGTATTAAAAGTATTTTCATTACCATCGAGCTATAATCGATGGGTAGGCCCCTATTGGGCAACCTCTGATCAGATGGTAAGTTATATACCGAGCCTACTGTGGCCGAGCGCTTATGAGCAAACCCAGTTGGTCGATATACAGAGCCTAGTATGGTCGAACGCCTATGAGCAAGCCCTCTACGGCATAGCAGTTATATATATACCGAGCCTACTGTGGCTGAGCGCTTATGAGCGAGCCCAGTTGGTCGAGATATAGAGCCTAGTATGGCCGAGCGTCTATGAGTGAGCCTACTACGACAGAGCAGTTATATATATATATATATATATATATATATATCGAGCCTTATAGGGCCGGATAACTATTTTACTTACTATATTGAGAGAGTTGAGTCAGTATCAGCAGGTAAGCATATCTTCAGATTATCTTTGACTTCCAGCTACTTACAGTTATTATATTATCTGTTCAGTTTTAGCTTTCAGTATATTGCCTTACATACTCAGTACACTATTTCATACTGACGTCCCTTTTCTAGGGGCGTTGCATTTCATGTGTGCATGTCAGACAGACAGACAGACGGGTAGGCCTCTTCAATAAATGTTTCCCGAGTTTAGCTTGATCGGTAAGCTCCATGCCTTTCAAAGTTTCCGGGTCTAAAGCATTATGTACATCTTGTATATGTATGTATATATGTTATAAGTAGGTCTGGGAGCTATTCCGATTATAGTATATCCATCGAAAGAGACTTGTAGACATATCCTGTCAGTTAGTGCAATATGTTGGGCTTGCAGGCCTTGTATGTATATTTAGTTGGATTGACGGATGTAATAGTTATGAAGGATTTGTCGGCCCAGTTCTATATTGACATTTAGTTAGCATTCGCAGTTATCTTGCAATGTGGACCATGGCCACAGTATGACATCATATGTTCAGAGTCCCTTAGTTGCAAGTTGGTACGCAAGGATAGATGAGGCACTAGGTGCCGGTCTCGCCACCCAGGTTCGGGGTGTGACATGCGGTCCACCCAAAATGGTTTGCGGCCGCAGTGCTTGAGTTTCCAAAATATGCACATCTCTGAATCTCCTCACTGCGCACTGCAATAAATGGAGTGTGGTCGCAGTGGATTTGTTGCAACTGTGCTTGGATTTGTTCTTTGTACTTGTGCATGTTTCACTCCTTTTTTAAGTTGGTTTTGACTATTTGTCACCTTTTTGACCAAACCCTGCAAACAAGTACAACATATAAGCCTTTGGGACTATTTTGTATACATTTTTAATCAAAACTCAAGCAAAAAGAAGTGTAAAATGAAGTATAATCCCTAGTTATCAAATAACCAACTTCATTTGTTTGAATATCATTATGACTTGGTTTATTAGTTTCCGGGCTTACCTCACTGGTTCATCTAATATTTGTTGAAAGATGTTGGGCATGAAAATATCCTTTCTGAATAGCTGCATAATCCATATGAATGGGTTCCTTAGACCCGGGCTTCAGTTTATCTTGATCTTGAACTATTTTAGCTTAGCATAATCATCCTTGTACTTTAAGATGTTTTAGTGAAGGCTTCTTCCCATACAATTTCTCATACGGAGATTTGTGTAATAACCCGATCGGTCGTTTTGAGCTCTAGTGCGTCGTTCGGCAGTTTAAGGCCTTGAGTAGCTTCACTTCATGTATTATGACTTGTACATGAGGTCATAATTGAATTTCGGAAGTCGAAGTTGTTTCAGAAGGGAAATTCTCAATTTGGAAGCTTTAAGTTGGAAGAGTTGTCACACCTCCGTTTTCTAACCCGGAAAGGGAGTATAGGGGAGTTTTTTCCTATTTAAGTGACAATTGAAACAGGATTATTTATATCAAATTCAGAGTCGCCACATGGGATAATTTATTGTGTCCCAAGTCACCGGTTTAAAATCTTGAATCGAGGAAGTTGACTCTTATTTATGTTCTGTGAACACAGAAATCCGGGTAAGGAATTCTGTTAACCCGGGAGAAGGTGTTAGGCATTCCCGGGTTCCGTAATTCTAGCATGATCGCTCAACAATTATTATTGGCTTAATTATCTGATTACTTACATATTTTAAACCTATTGCATTTTTAACCCTTTTTAAATCCGCTTTTAATAATCCAATTATCATACAACTAATTATTTTGTTACACATTGTGAATCATATCACCGGTACCGTACCCACGATCTACAACATGTTTAATTTATTAACAAGATTAAAAGTTATGGCCGGGTCACATAAATGTACCCCCGGATTTGAAAATCACAACTACGTCACGGAAACTATACCCGTAGTCACGGTGATAGAAGTACTTCCAAACCAACACATAACTTCATTTAAACTAACATCCTAGAAAGAGATAACCAATCCTTTAAACACCTATCTATCTACTAAAAATGCAAAATACACCAGATATGCTATGATTTTACTCAAACAATCCATGTGATATACAATTGTGCTCATTACTACTCAGAAACAACAAATTTAAACTGCCGCCAAGTGCATCAATCAATTCACCAAACCATTACGGAAAGACTAGCCTTATACTGACTGTGATATCAAACAAAAGCAATATCTTGCTAGAAGGTGTAATCTGACTTGTTTAGTTTTAGTCAAACTAATCAGGGAAACATGACCATTCAATTCCATAAAATTCAAACCATTTACGAGATTAGATAACAAGCCAAAAGAGATTAGAGAAACAAAGCAAGAGTTGGACCTCGATGTTGAATCTGAATGTGGGTATCATAAGAGTGCATCAGTACCATGATTATTGGTTGAACAAGAAGAAGATGATCTGAGTTTTCTTAGTGAATGACTTGGAAATCTGTCTTGATTGGGGTATGGTTGTGGTTTGATATTTGGATTTACCCTACTATATCTCATATACTGTTTTGAAAGGCCAAGATGGTTCTTTGGCTTTTTTGCAACTATCACTAATAAACTGACATTCAGAACAAAGAGGAGAGGTCAAAGACGTAGTATTCCAATTTTCAATTTCTAAGTGTAGTTCAGTAGTAATTATTTAGAAAATGGAAACAAATAAGACTGTCTATTAGTACTGGTATACTATATATCCAAATCGTGTCTTTACTGTGTTCACTTCAGTAGTAGTCTTCTTCACCAATTCATAAACACAAACAAACCAACCAAATGAAAATGGCTATTCCACATGAACATGATTGTATCAATGAAAACTTCGACATAAGTGAACCAAATCAAGAGAGTCTCAGACAAGCAACGAAACACGCATAACTACACGGCATTCATAATCATCCAAAACATAATAACTAGAAAACTGAGAGGAAATTTAAGATTAGAAAGAAATTGACCTCAAAGGGGAAAGATTTTCCAATTAGAGCAGCCGTATATGAGTGAAAACCCGGACCGAAAAACCTCGACTGAAATCGCACGGGTTCGGAAAACCTCAACAATCGATTAGCAAATCCCGACCTCAAAAAAAACTCTTGGAAATCCAGATTTTCAGAAACCTTTTCTTGGTTTTGTGCGTGTGTGTGAGGGTGAAGCTCGCCGAAGATGGCATACTCGTGGTAAATGGAGGCCCGGCAGTGGTTATGGAGTTCTAGCGATGGTTGCCTCTGTGTGTGCATTTCTGATAACGTCCGGTTGTGAGGTGAAGAATAAGAAACGAAGACGAAGGGGGCTGTTGTGAGCTCGAATGGTTTTCTGAAGATGAAGCTTAGGGTGGTTGTTGTTTTTTTTCATTTTGCTCAAGGATCTGAATGACGGGGGGGGGGGGAGGGGGGAGAGATGTTTCTATTTTGGTTCTGCCGCTGATGGATTTTTGGTCGTTGGAGCCTAGTTGGTGATGGCTTCTCTTTTGTCTTAAGGGTTTTCGTTGGAGAAGATGATGGGTGTGTGTGTGAAAATGGAAAAAATGGCTGATAGCTCTCCCTAGGGTTTTAGGTTAGTTCCAATATGCATTTGAAGGAAGGGTTTATTTTGGCTTTTAAAATCTGATGGGCTAAGGTATTGGGCTTTCAAACGTGGGTCTTTATGACTAAATTTGCTTAAAATTGGCTTAATTAACCAAGAATTTATCCATCCTACATCAACTTTTGCATATAAAATAAAAAACAAAGATAAAAATACTACCAAAGTATTAATTAGACATACTTAAGTAGAAATAACTATTAAAATAAAACTAACCATTAAAATAAACCTATTTTTTGTAATTTTTATTTTTGTGACAAAATAAAGTAAAGGAGACAAAATTAGTTGAAATAACTATATTAGACCTAAACTAAATATTTATCAATAAAATATGTAAAATCTTGGGGAGGGTCAAAAATCACATGTCTATAGCTGTCCCTCTTTGACTGGAAACACGAAAAGTTTTCAGACAAAGAACGACGAGACAAGTTTTTTGACCCGACCCTTATTTAGAGAGACCAAAACTATGAGGAAGGATAATGTGACCGAGCTCTGGTATCTAAGTTGCCTACATATCCTTGGCAATAAAGGAATCATGCCACGGGCAGTTCAGAAGTAGGAACAGTGATGGAGTATACCTGAGGTGGAGAGCTGGTCGAGGTGTCATTCCATTGAGGTTCCGGTCCGCGGTCCTGTTATTACATCAAAATCAAAAAATTAAAAAGACTAACTAAGCCTGTCAACTATGAGTTACAAAATTCCTATATATAAGTCTTCTGAAAGCTTGATCTTGAGTCTTGAAGGTCTCTTCATGCAGACTTTAGATTTAAACCTTGATGCTTGCTAACTCGAGGGGCTAGTTCATTCTTCTTCGGATCAAGACCGGACATGCAATTCTCGTGATTTCAGCCATGTCTTGAGCAGTTCACATCTTTCTCTACTACTGCATTGTTGATTCACTTCTTCCTCTTTTTTTATTCTAGATTGTGACTAACTTCTGTTGATCACCTCGGATTGTTGACTCGCATTCTTGCCGCAAACTTCTGCTACTTCCAACTCGAATTGAATTCTGAAATGACTTCCCTTGTTCTCCAGGTGGGTGCATGTTGCCGATACTTGAACTGAATTCACTTGTTTCTCCAGGTGGGGCGCCTACTGCCAATACTTGAACTGAATTCCCTTGTTTCTCCAGGTGGGCACTTGCTGCCGATACTTGAACTGAATTCCCTTATTTCTCCAGGTGGGCGCCTGCTGCCGATACTTGAATTGAATTCCATTGTTCCTCCAGGTGGGCACCTGCTGCTGATACTTGAATAGAATTCCCTTGTTTCTCCAAGTGGGCGCCTGCTGTCAATACTTGAATAGAATTCCCTTGTTTCTCCAGGAGGGCGCTTGTTGTCGATACTTGAATTGAATTCCCTTGTTTCTCCAGGTGGGGCACCTGCTGTCGATACTTGAAATGAATTCCCTTGTTTCTCCAGGTGGGTGCCTATTGCCACTACTTGAACTGAATTGCCTTGTTTCTCCAGGTGGGCGCCTGCTGCCAATACTTGAAATAAATTCCCTCGTTCCTCCAGGTGGGCGCCTGCTTTCAATACATGAAATGAATTCCCTTGTTTCTCCAGGTGGGCGCCTGTTTTCAATGCTTGAAATGAATTCCCTTGTTTCTCCATGTGTGCACCTGCTGCCAATACTTGAACTGAATTTCCTTGTTCCTCCAGATGGGCGCATGCTATTACAATAAAACAGACATAACAAAAGAAACTTTGTAGCCCCAGTTTGGTACCTGGAACATCTGTGAGTGTTAATCGAATCTTGTTATCAAAAGAGCTATAAGAAATCAAAAACTAAATCTCATTATCCATGGGGGCCCTAAAAACTAATGTTAAATATCATCTTATGAGTGAAAACTTGAAAGCTAAATTCAACTTCCTAAAGGTGAAACTTATGCTAAATCTCATTATCTAATGAAGGTTTTAAAACTAAGTCCCATTATCTATGAGGGTCCTGAAAAGCCGAGATTGAACTTACCTGAGCCATGCTCTCTTCCTGGAGGATCTCTGTAGAACCAACAAAATTCCTTTACCCTGAACCATGCTTTTCCTCATGGAGGATTCCAGCAAATCGAACAAATTTTTCTTTCCCCTTCTCAAACCGCCTTTGTGCTGATAAAATTTTGGGCACAATACTTGAAAAAATTCAAGCTTCCAAGCTTTGATTTGGACACAATTTTCGTCTCTATTTCAAACAAAGAAAACTTGTGAGTTTATAAATGTGGTGGTTGGTTTGTGGCCTGGGACTGGAGGTCTATTGCTCCTTCGCTTGCCATGATAACTTTGATTTCCACTTGGAAGACCTTGCTTGTTATTGGTTAACCACTTTCTTTGTCAATCTTATCACAGAAAATACCTTTGATCCATTCAAACCCGACACCCTATATCTATTGCATTGTTCATGGATTGACATATAATGAACCTTTGTATTTCACATGAATCCCAAAGCACGTTGATTGTTACCAACTCAGTGCGCATACTGCTCTTTCTTGACTTATAACACTTTGATGTGCTAGCCAGACTCCGTTTTGTGCAATTGGAAAGTTGGTAGCAGATTTTGAAGTCATTTCTCACTTGTTCCGACCAAATAGACTCGGGAAGAGGAAGTAAACAAGACAAAAGGAATAGAGTAAGGGACAATGGAAATAAATGACTCCTAATAAGAAAACTACAAATTAGAAACTTATCAGATGTGGATACCAACTCTAATGACCATGACATGCACATTTGCATTAAGTGGCCTAATCTGTCAAGCAAGTCTAATTTTCAACTTTGTTGTGCTTCTTCGCCGTGAAACTGGGCTTCGATGCTCCGATTATCCTATCTGATTATCGGTCCTTATTCGACTTGTTGTGACCGAAGGATTTTCACCATCAAGCCTCTCTCATTTTGTTCTTTCTCTCGACTTACCGTCGCCTTATGGTGCCTATGAAGGTTTTCACCGATAAAACTCTCTCATTTTTTCTTTTTTTCTTTTTTTCTTTTTATTTTTATTTTTTTAGTTCTGCAGATGATAAGGCATTAATCACGATAGAAATATCATATGCTCCTGGCATGTCTGACTCGCACGCTCAAAGATTATTTGGTAGGTCTTTTTTGGACTGTAATATGGCTTTTGGACAAGGTTAGAAAGAAATGATATCATAAAGGCTCAAAATAACTAAGATAACAGGGTTAATTTATTCACAACTCTTGGAATCCATTATAAAAACTTTGCTCCAATTTCTAAAACAAGGGAATTTGATTCTCTTTTTTATCTTTTTGAGATGGAATTTCTAAGAACTACCCCACTCTCGACTTCGTGGGATTATGAAATATTTTATTTGGTATGACCGAACCATAAGGCTACCTACGTATCTTGCGGTGACAAGAATCAGGTCAAACGTAGTTCATGAGACTACTTTTGTTACTATTTGCCTTTTTCTTCTTTTTTTTTCTTTTTTTCTTTTTCCTTTTTTTTTCTTTTCCTCTTTTTTTTTTCTTTTTTTTCTTTACCTCTATTTTTCTCTTTTTTTTAGAATTTTCCTTTTGGAATGAGCTTTCTAAAATAAATCTATGGGGTCATGAACCCTTTTTTTCTGTATAACTCTAACTTGATTCCAAAAGGGAGGAGGTCAAAGAAATTAGTACAGGCTCAAAAGGATATTGAATGGTATAAGTGTTTGGGTAGATTAAAGAGGGTCTCCCAATCCCTGAAAATACCAAGTACAACACATGCAACTTGAAATAAAAAAAGAAGAGCACACACAACATTTGTTTTACAACTTCGGCATTGATATAACAGATATGTCTTCCATCTTTCTTTAGTGCCTTGTCAAGTACAGAGCTCTTCTTGGGTGATTTCTTCTTCAAAATGGATGTGCTCCGTTAGTTTGGAGCAAACTCCCTTGGCTTTATAATGTAACTTGATATGAACTTGAACTCAAAGTTGTTTGCTTCAAATTGTCTGGGGCGCACTTTCTTGTAACAAGTTCTTGTCGTCCTCTTAACTTCCCAAACCACCTGCCCCAGTTTCACATAGTTCGGGATTTAAATGATCTCAAAATGTCCAAATCTATACTTATTTCCCTCAAGTGTCGCTATCATCTTCAAAAAGGTTTCATTGCTTCATGATTAAACTAACTTTAAGACCAGGCCCATAATTATGCGTGCATGTCATGTCACTAGAGCCAGCATGAAAATAACTATAAAAGGAGAAGAGAACTGAACAAAAAAATGACTAGAAATAACATAAAACAAAAAATTGCATTAGACAGATGGTGAAAGGGTTTGAACAACAAAACAAGCAAACTATACTGGGGTTACAACCCTAGAACAAACCTAGATAACACTAAACAAGTTACTACAACTAAACGAAGTAGGCAAAATAAAAGTATAGAAGGGTTTGAGCCACAAGACAATATCTGGATTACAACCCTGAAATAAACCGGACAACAAAAATGACATCAAAATAAACCACCAAGACTCTTCCCTGGCTAGCCAAGAAAGGAGCATCTTTCCAATCACCAAGCTCAACATCTTAGCCACTAAGTTCTACATCAAAAGTACTAGGACCTTCACAAGTCTTCATCACATTGTCCATAACAAGTTGCTTTTGGGTTCCTTTTGCCGGCTTGTTCTTAAGATCAACTTTCGGAACCGAGCGTGATAGCGCTGAAAGTTTTGTGGAAAGTGGCCCTCTGAGGATCTCAGAAGAGTTCTCATATTCCTTTTCAACACAAATCATACCCACCATATGCGTCTCATTATGAATAGGCGATGAACTTTGGCTAGTGTCTACTGCGTCTAGATTTTGCACGACAATGTCACCTGCCTCAATAAGCTTCTGAACTGCTCTTTTCAGATGCCAACACTTTTCTATGTTGTGACCCGGGGCATTAGAGCAATATGCGCACCTTTGAGAATAATCAAAATTCTTTGGAAGAGGGTTCAACATTTTTATCTGAATCGACTTCAACATGTCCAATTACCTCAACATTTGGAACAAACTGGCATATGATTCTCCAATGGGAGTGAAAGTATTTTCCTTTTGTTGTTGCCTTTTCATTTTTTACTCTGGCCTCGGTTGGAACCTTTTGTGGGTAGGTGGTTGATATGCTTGAGGAGGCGGGTAGGATATTTGCAAAAATGGTGCAGGACACCGCGGGTCCTGTGGATGAGGAGCATATGAAGGTGCATTGTGGATGGAGTACTGGGAAGGTAAGGTATGACTTTGGGGATTTTGTGGAGAGAAGTACTATTGGGGAGGATTATCTGGAGCACAAGGATATCCATGGGGTCGATATTGAGGCTTAAAGCGTTGAGCAGGAATGCCCACTAGATCTTGTCATTGGCAGGGCTCAACAACATCTTTTCTATTTCTCTTTCTTCCACCCAAACTTACAGAGATGTTCTGAATGTCTTCTGTAGTATCTTTCAATGCAGAATAACTCATGATTTTGCGTGACTTAATTCCCTTTTCTACTATTTCCCCCATTTTTACCACATCATTGAAAGGTGTACCCAAGGTTGGGATCAAATGACTGAAGTAGGTTGGCCCCTGGGCTTGTTGGAAAAGCTCAACCATTTCTTCTTCACCAATCGAGGGACTGACCCGAGCAGCTTATTCCCTCCATCTGAGCCCAAAATGCCTAAAACATTCCTCGGGTTTCTTTTCCAACTTAGATAGTATGCCACTTATTGATATCTTGACGAGTATACCATTGCAAGGCTGCTCCAATCAAGCTCTCACTGAAATATGCCATCAACAAATCATCTTTCCCGCTAACACTTCTCATTTCACTGCAATAACTCCTCAGATGGGCTACTGGATTTTCGCGTCCATCATACATGTTAAACTTTGGCATTTTAAACCTCGCGGGCCGATGAACATCAGGGAACATACATATGTCATTGTAAGACATGTTAATCTGATTTCCCATCCCTTGCATGTTCTTTAAGGACTGTTCAATACCTGTCAACTTCCTGGATATTTCATCTCACCCTTCTTTTCCTGTGAACTTTTCATTTTCAACATGAGGCTCATTCCGAGGGCTATAATTGTATGAGTCAGGGACCTTGTGGGCAACCTTTGAGGGGTAATATTGGGCATCATGAGTTTTGAGTGGGTGTTCATTGTTGGATCTATGAAGGGAAGATTGTTGAGAAGTTGTGATCGTGGGGATAATGGATATGACATGAGGGCAGTTTTTGGGAAAGGTAGTTGGAGGACGAGTGATGAAGCTACTAGGGTGGTTGGGAAAGATGTGATAAGCCGGAAAATCTGGAGAGTATGTGGGATCATCTGGCACTATGACCGAAGTTTGGGTAAGGGTAGCATCTCGGAAGCTAGGTGGTGGCGGGGGTGGTGCCTTCCCTGTCATCCAAGCCTGATACATGTCCGTCATGTGTTGTCTTAACATCCTTACCTCCTCAACCAACCCATTGGCCTGTTCAACTAATTGCTTTTGGGCACCAAGTATCAACCAACTCAATTCTGTTGTCATTTGCCATTGACGTTCAACTTTATGTTGTAGAGAAGAGTTACCACTTTAAAATCCACAAACCAACCACCATTCTGCTCTTATGAAGATAACAAAGAGGAACAAGATGAAGTCATCATGTTAGCATTAGAGAATTTAACATAAGATAATCTCACATTATGTGCAATGCACCTAGTTACAGTTATCAGTTCTAAAATGACTTCGAGGGTATGAAAGTCATATGGCATCATCCCAATTTGTTCATTTCAATCCTCTCTTTCTTTTCTTTTCCAGCACTTCTTGGCTTGCTCATTTTCCTTCTTCTTTTTTTCTAATTATCACTCTTTTCTCTCCTGCCATTTCTCATATCCAATAATTTCATCTCTTTTATTTTTGTTTCCTTTTTGTTTTCTTTTTCTTTTAATAAAAAAATAGTTTTTATATTTCCTTTAGTATGTTAAGACTAAATTTTTTTTTTAAAAAAAGAGAATTTTCTTTTAATACATCTTTAGAAGTTTTCTTTAAGATATTAATTTCAAAAATCCAAAAAGATTTTTTTTGAGGTTCTTTTTTGAGAAATATATATATATATATATATATATATATATATATATATTATTTTTATTTTTACTAGAACATTAGGACATTATACCTAGAAAAAAATCATACTTTATCTTTTGTTTATCTTTAGAGTTTCTCCCTTAGGTAATCAAAAACTGAAATCATGTCATTATTTAGCTAATTATTTGGTTACACATTGCGAATCATGTCACGGGAACCGTACTCACGATCTACAACATGTTTAATTTATTAACAAGATTAAAGGTTGTGGCCGGGTCACATAAACGTACCCCGAATTTGAAAATCACAACTACGTCATGGGAACCGTACCCGTAGTCGCGATGATAGAAATACTTTCAAACCAGCACATAACTTCATTTTAGCTAACATCCTAGAAAGAGATAACCAATCCTTTAAACACCTATCTATCTACTAAAGATGCAAAATACACAAGATATGCTGTGATTTTACTCAAACAGTCCATGTGATATACAATTGTGCTCATTACAACTCAGATACAACAAATTCAAACTGTCTCCAAGTGCATCAATCAATTTACCAAACCATTTCGGAAATACTAGCCTATATACTGACTGTGATATCAAACAAAAGCAATATCTTGCTAGAAGGTGTAATCTGACTTGTTTAGTTTTAGACAAACTAATCAAGGAAACATGACCATTCAATTCCATAAAATTTAAACCATTTACGAGATTGGATAACAAGCCAAAATAGATTAGAGAACCAAAGCAAGAGTTGGACCTCTATGTTGAATTTGAATGTGGGTATCATAAGAGTGCATCAGTACCATGATTATTGGTTGAAAAATAAGATGTGCTGAGTTTTCTTAGTGAAATGACTTGGAAATCTGTCTTGATTGGGGTATGGTTGTGGCTGTTAAAAAATAATAATCAAAATTGGCTTTGAGGCGTGAAAATCGACTGTCCTTAAAGAGTTATCGCCTGTATACTAATTTAGGGAAAATACGAAACGATTCTCTTCAGGATACAACAAAGCCTGCAGTAACACTTGTGATTTTCTATATTCACTTCGTTGGAATTCTTGTGTATTTATAGGCAACCAACAGACCCTTTCAGAAAAGATGTCTTGTTTCACAAACCGACACGACTATTTATTCGAATTTTGAATTTAAATTCAAATAAATAATTAACTCTAGGATCTCGTGCCTGTTGAGTTAATCTCGTGCCTGTTGAGTCAGTCTCGTGCTTGTTGAGACAATCTCGTGCCTGTTGAGTCAGTCTCGTGCCTGTTGAGACAATCTCCTGCCTGTTATGTGCTATTTCATAATGATCAGTTCCGAGGCTAACAAGCACGGTACGAGTAAGGTCGGTCCTGGGAGTGTTTCACATGACAGGCACGGAACTTCTTTCTTCCGTTGTGGGAAGAATCCCACTTCCAACTTTCCAATAACAAACTATCTTACAATCCCCCACTAGTTTGTTATTTCACTTCATAACACTTGTGAATAATTGAAAGTATCTTTTACAAATTTGAACTTTCCTTTAGTGTAAGTATATTAAAGTTTTGATGAAGTTAATGGTATCTTAAGATTTGAACCACAAATCCTTGTGCCAAAACCGAAAATACCACACACACAGCGTTATCTAGTAGCTTAGAAAATCCAGTATTCGCTTTAGCACGTTTACGGCCATGTGCTCATCCTGAATTCATGAATATTTACAAGATCAACCCTTTAAATCTTGCTAGAAGCGGCACCACTTCAATATTCATATAGGTGGAATTAGTTAATATGTCCCTGTTACTCCAGACATTAATAATTCCATTAAGATTAATCAACCTCTTCATGTAACAGTATGCACTTTGGAGTTTGTCTTTATGCCCCTGTTATAACAAACATTTAACAACTCCTTAACTCCTCATATAACAGTAAGTAGTACAATAGAATTAGGGCTCCTAAAGAGGAGATCAGTGCTTAAACAATACAAGTAACTTGTTATTACCCATTGAACTTATATTGTTAGAGTGTATACTAACTCAAAGTGGTGTTCCCTATTCCTTGTATTTAATTTAAGGGTCTCAGCCCCATCCCTCCACAAGTTTGTTGTACTACATCTCTACCTAATGGCTTCGTAAGTGGATCAGCCAAATTCTTATTTGATCTCACATATATTATAGCTATAGCTCCATTTGTAATTAATTCTCTTATATAAGCATGTCTCAAGCTTATATGTCTCGATTTCCCATTATATATTTTATTGTGAGCAACACACATTGTAGTCTCACTATCACAGAATATGGAAATGGCTGGCATAGGTTGTGGCCACAACTTTATATCAAGTAACATATTCCTCAGCCATTCTGCTTCTTTTCCAGCAGCTGCTAATGCAATAAATTCAGATTCCATAGTAGAATGGGAAATACATGTTTGTTTCTTGGATGCCCAACTAATGGCTCCACCGCCTAGAGTAAATATCCATCCTGATGTGGATTTATTATCATTAACACTTGTAATCCAACTTGCATCAGAATATCCCTCTAATACATTAGGAAAACCATTATAGCAAATGCCTAAGTGCTTTGTATATTTTAAATATCCAAGTACTCTACTTATTGCTTTCCAATGATCATTACCTGGATTACTGGTAAACCTTGAAAGTTTACAAACAACAAATGCAATGTCGGGTCTAGTGCAATGCATTGCATACATCATACTACCTATCGCACTTGCATACTCCAACTGTGCTACTGCTCTTCCAGTATTTGCAGTTAGCTTAACACTAGAATCATAAGGAGTATTATACCCCTTTATTCCTAAATGACTGAATTTAGTAAGGATTTTATCTATATAATGTGCTTGTGACAAAGTCACTTGCTTGTTATCTCTTTTGACCTTGATTCCCAAAATAGTATCAACTTCATTTAAATCCTTCATTTTAAAAACTGAGGTTAGATACTTCTTGGTCTCGGTAATTCCTTGTAGATTCGTACCAAAAATCAGCATGTCATCGACATATAAACAAATTATTACTCCATATTCTTTTGTAAATTTAGAGTAAATGCACTTGTCTGCATTATTATGTACGAATCCGGTTGATAGTATTACACTATCAAATCTTTCATGCCACTGTTTAGGCGCTTGTTTAAGACCATAAAGAGACTTTATCAATTTACAAACTTTCTTCTCGTTTCCCGGAAGAACAAATCCTTCAGGTTGTTGCATATATATTTCTTCACTAAGGTTCCCATTTAAAAAGGCTGTTTTAACATCCATTTGATGTACGTAAAGATCATAGATAGAGGCCAAGGATAAAAGGACTCTAATGGATGTTATTCTTGCAACAGGAGCATATGTATCAAAATAGTCTATGCCTTCCTTTTGAGTGAAACCTTTTGCAACTAATCTTGCTTTGAAGGTTTGGACAGAACCATCTGTATTGTACTTTCTCCTAAAGACCCACTTACAACCTATAGGTTTTGATCCAAGAGGAAGATCAACCAAAACCCAAGTGTTGTTGGATATAATTGAGTCCATTTCATCATTAATGGCCTCTTTCCAAAAGGCAGCGTCTCTAGAAGACATTGCTTCTTGAAACGTCTTTGGGTCTTCTTCAACATTTAATACAATAGGAATTTGATTACAAACGTTTGTCCTATCTCCTTCAACAAGAAATACTATAGATTGTGAAGAAATAAAATCAGAACCAAGATGTTTTTCTTTTCTTATTCTTTGACTTTTCCTTGGTTCTATTTGCATATCATCACTTCTTTCCTTAGTTTTAATAATTTCAGAAAGCGACAATTTATTAGCATCGATACGTTTTCCATTTATTTCAGTCATTTCATCAACATTGTCATTTATAAATCTATTTTCAATAAATTCAACATGTATAGATTCTATAATGACATTAGATTCTAGATCTAGCAGTCTATAAGCTTTGGAGTGTTGTGCATATCCTACAAAAACACTTTTAATTCCTCTAGGACCCAATTTTGTTCTTTGATGGTCAGGTACTCTATAATAGGATATACACCCCCACACTTTAAAATAATTTAAATTTGGTTTTCTACCATTCCAAAGCTCATAAGGCGAAATATGCATACTCTTTGAAGGCACTCTATTTAAAATATAACATGCAGTTAGTAGTGCTTCACCCCATAAATTATGTGGCAAATGTGCATTAAGTAACATAGCATTAACCATATCCACCAAAGTTCTATTTTTTCTTTCCGCTAACCCATTTTGTTGAGGAGTATAAGGGGCACTCATTTGATGTATTAGGCCATGCTCTTCACAGAACTTATTAAATTCGTTAGGAAAATATTCTCCGCCTCTATCACTTCGAATAATTTTAATTTTCCTACTCCTTTGATTTTCCACAACAGACTTGTATTCTTTAAACTTTTGAAAAGCTTCGTCCTTAGTTCTAAGTAGGTAAACATATGTAAATCTAGAGAAGTCGTCTATAAAAGTAATAAAATATCTTTTGCCTCCTCTAGTTAATTCTCCATTTAATTCACACAAGTCTGAATGTATTAAATCTAATAGTTCTGTGGATCTTTCAACTTTACGAAATGGTTTCTTTGTCATCTTTGCTTGTATGCAAATTTCACATTTTATATGTTGAGTTTTACATGAGATATAACCATTTTTGGACATATAATTCAAGGAGCCAAAATTTAAATGTCCTAGTCTAGCATGCCATAAACAAGAATCAGACTCAACGATGTAAGCAGAAACATAATTTATTTCATTAATACTCAATTTGAACATGCCGTTACAGTTATAGCCTTTTCCAACAAAAACACCATTCTTAGACACTATTACATGATCAGACTCAATAACTATCTTGAAGCCTTTCTTTGACAGCAAAGCAGCGGACATTAAGTTTTTCTTCATATCAGGAACATGATACACATTCAGTAACGTCAACTTCTGGCCAGATGTGAAGTTAATCTCAATACTTCCTTTTCCAGCAACATCTGCCGCAACATGGTTTCCCATCAAGACTTGTTCAGAATCCTGCACTTCTGCATATGTCTTGAACATCTTCTTGTCATAACAGACATGAATAGTAGCACCCAAATCTAGCCACCAGTCTTGAGTATTTGTAGCAGCGGTAGCCACATTCAACTCTGTGACCATACCAATTTACATTGCGGAAACCATGGCAACCAGTCCTTGGGCAGAATTTTCCACTAAGTTTGCCTTTTCAGAATTTCCACATTTTTTAATCTTTCCAGACTTTTCGGTTTTGCCTGCATTGAAATTTAATCCTGCCTTTCTATATCTGCAGTCCCGAATCATATGCCCTTTCTTTCCACAATGATGACAACTAAAGTTCTTTCTCTTTTTAAAAGAAGACTTTTTGGAAACTTTCAGATGTTTGTTCCCACTTCCTGAATCATTCTGACTGACAAAATTGACTGCGGAACTCGAAGGCTGACTAATAGCATCACGAGCACGAGTCTCACTTTCAATTTGAATGTGAGTACGAAATTGTTCCACAGTCATTTTATCCATAGAATGTAGGATTTTCTTTCTATAGTCATTCCAAGAGGAAGGCAATTTCGAAAGAATAGCACCTATTTGAAGTGCATCAGGAATTTTAACTTCAAGATCACTTAGTTTTGATACTAAGATTTGCAGTTCATGAATCTGATCCATTATAGGCCTAGTATCAAATATTTTAAATTCAAAGTACTGCAGAGCCAGGAATTTGTCAATACCTCGTTTTTCATTCTGGTATGCAGTTTGTAGAGCAGTCCAAATCTCTCTTGGCGACTTCAGATTGCAGTAAAGATCATAGAGTCGATCTGTCAAAGTATTCAGAATATGGCCGCGACACAACAGTTCATCATGTTCTCGTTTCTTCCTTTCTTCCTTGACTACGTCAGAATCTTCTGTTGTGGGCTCAGGCATCAGAGGCAAGGCAGAATCAAGAACATAGTAGATATTGAGAGCGGACAACAAGAATATCATCTTGTCTCTCCAACGGGTAAAGTTCGTTCCATCAAAGCGATCAAGTTTGATGAACTCCTTCGGATTCTCAACAACAGACATCAATTTCTCCATAGCAGAATAACTCTTTAAGATTGTTAAAAAATAATAATCAAAATTGGCTTTGAGGCGTGAAAATCGACTGTCCTTAAAGAGTTATCGCCTGTATACTAATTTAGGAAAAATACAAAACGATTCTCTTCAGGATACAACAAAGCCTGCAGTAACACTTGTGATTTTCTATATTCACTTCGTTGGAATTCTTGTGTATTTATAGGCAACCAACAGACCCTTTCAGAAAAGATGTCTTGTTTCACAAACAGACACGACTATTTATTCGAATTTTGAATTTAAATTCAAATAAATAATTAACTCTAGGATCTCGTGCCTGTTGAGTTAATCTCGTGCCTGTTGAGTCAGTCTCGTGCCTGTTGAGACAATCTCGTGCCTGTTGAGTCAGTCTCATGCCTGTTGAGACAATCTCGTACCTGTTGAGACAATCTCGTGCCTGTTATGTGCTATTTCATAATGATCAGTTCCGAGACTAACATGCACGGTACGAGTAAAGTCGGTCCCGGGAGTGTTTCACATGACAGGCACGGAACTTTTTTCTTCCGTTGTGGGAAGAATCCCACTTCCAACTTGCCAATAACAAACTATCTTACAGTGGCTTGATATTTGGATTTACCCTATTCTATCTCATATACGGTTTTGAAAGGCCAAGATGGTTCTTTGGCTTTTTTGCAACTATCACTAATGAACTGACATTCAGAACAAAGAGGAGAGGTCAAAGACGTAGTATTCCAATTTTCAATTACTAAGTGTATTTCAGTAGTAATTATTTAAAAAATAGAAACAAATAAGACTTTATATTGGTACAGGTATACTACATATCCAAATCTTGTCTTTATTGTGTTCACTTTAGCAGTAGTCTTCTTCACAAATTCACAAACACAAACCAACCAACCAAAACGAAAATGGCTATTCCACATGAACATGATTGCATCAATGAAAACTTCGACATAAGTGAACCAAATCAAGAGAGTCGCAGACAAGCAACGAAACACGCATAACTACACGACATTCATAATCGTCCAAAACTTAATAACTAAAAAACAGAGAGGAAATTTAAGATTAGAAAGAAATTGACCTCAAATGGGACAGATTTTCCAATTACAGTAGTCGTATATGGGTGGAAACCCGAACCAAAAAAACCTCGACTGAAATTGCATAGGTCCGGAAAACCTCAACAATCGAGAAGCAAATCCCGACCTCCAAAAAAACCTCTTGGAAATCCAGATTTTCATAAACCTTTTCTTGGTTTTGTGCGTGTATGTGAGGGTGAAGCTCGCCGGAGATGGCAGACTCGTGGTGAACGGAGGTCCGACAGTTGTTATGGAGTTCCGACGATGGCTACCTCTGTGCGTGTGCATTTCTGATTACGTTCGGCTGTGAGGTGAAGAAGAAGAAGAAATGGAGACGAGGGGGGTGGGCTGTTGTGAGCTCGAATGATTTTGTGAAGATGAAGCTTAGGGTGGTCGTTATTTTTTTTGTTTTGCTTAAGGATCTGAACCGGGGGGGGGGTTATTTCGGTTCTGCCGCTGATGGGTTTTTTTGGTCGCTGGTGCCTGGTCGATGATGGCTTCTCTTTTGTCTTAAGGTTTTTTGTTGGAGAAGATGATGGGTGTGTGTGTGAAAATGGAAAAAATGGTCGATAGCTCTCCCT
The DNA here is from genome assembly GCF_000393655.2 of Nicotiana sylvestris. Taxonomy (NCBI): domain Eukaryota; kingdom Viridiplantae; phylum Streptophyta; class Magnoliopsida; order Solanales; family Solanaceae; genus Nicotiana; species Nicotiana sylvestris. The sequence continues at coordinate 119,649,113 of NC_091062.1, read as the reverse complement.
AGGGTTCTAGCTTAGTTCCAATGTGTATCCGAAGGAAGGGTTTATTTTGGGTATTAATATCTGATGGGCTAAGGTATTGGGCTTTAACATTTGTGCCTTTATGACCAAATTTGCTTAAATTGGCTTAGTTAACCAAGAATCTATCCATCATACATCAACTCTTACCTATAAAATAAAAAACAAAGATAAAAATATTACCAAAGTATTAATTAGCCCTACTTGAGTAGAAATAACTATTAAAATAAAACTAACCATTAAAACAAACCTATTCTTTGTAATTTTTATTTTTGTGACAAAATAAAGTAAAGGAGACAAAATTAGTTGAAATAACTATATTAGACCTAACCTTAATATTTATCACTAAAATGTGTAAAATCTTGGGGAGGGTCAAAAATCACCTGTCTACAAAAGTTTACCAAGGTTTAACTTTTGAGTAAATGACCTCGAAATCGGAATGTGAAGGTTCCAGTAGGTTCGTGTGTAATTTCGGACTTAGGCATATGTTCGGGTTGAATATCGGGTCCAAGAGCATTTAGGCGCCTATTATGTAAGGTTGGCATTTTTAGAAGTATAAAAATTTCATAAGTTTGATTTGAAGTGAATTTTGGTGTTATCGATGTCTGTTTGGGGTTCCGAGCCTTGGAATGGCGTAATGTGATTTATGACTTATATGTAATGTTTGACGTCATTTTGGAATATTTTCAGTATAATTCGGACGCGTTCGGGGAAGTTTAAAAGTTTGAAAGATTAAAGAAAGCTTTCAATCATCGATTCATAGTCTTGATGTTGTTTGATGTGATTTGAGGCCTCGGGGGGGGGGGGGGGTCCATGTTATTTTAGGGAACTTGTTGGTAAGTTCGAACGGGGTCCCGGGGGCCACGAGTGTGTTTCGGACGAGTCGCGGATCACTTTGGAGCTATGTTGCATTGCTGAAGGGCGTGAGTACTGATGCAATTGCACCTGCGGAAAAAGGGCCGCAGAACCGATGCCACAGAAACGGTCAGGCAAGTAAAAGTGGATTTTGTTGGGGAGGACTGGGACTGCAGATGCGGTAGTGTTTCTGTAGAAGCAGAACCACGCTTGTGGATAAGGCATCGCAGAAGCGTGAGCACATAAGCGCTGAAGGGGCCACAGATGCGGCTGGCGACATGGGTTGGGTTCTCGCAGGTGCGAGCTTGATGCCGCAGAAGCGGCTATCGCATAAGCGAAAATGGAACCGCAGAAACGGGATTTTTTGGGTAGCGTGATTTTTAAAGTGGGGGTTTAGGCTCATTTTGACTTCATTTCTTCCATAAGAGCCGACTTTGGAGAGATTTTGGAGTGTCATTTTTATCGTCAATCATGAGGTAAGTGATTTCTACATGTTGTGAATTAAATACACGAATTTATACTTGTTAATTCAACAATTTGAGTGAAACGTGTGGGATTTTTGGTAGAAGAACTAGAAATTATGTTTTTGGATTTTACCATGAAATTTGGAATAAATCATATATTTGAGTTTGTAACATTATGGATAAATTTTATCTTCGAATTTCGGGCTCGTGGGTTCGATGGTTGACTTTGTTGACATTTCGTGCAAAGTTGGAAATTATTATAAATTGTTTAATTATACGTATTGGGATATATTTTGATTGATTTTCCCATTGTTTGACTAGTTTTGGATTGATGGCCATTGGTTCGAGTTGTTAGAGAAACGTTGGAGCTGGTTATGGAGTTTCGGAGTGAGGTAAGTCTCCTGTCTAACCCTGTGAGGGAGATTTACCCCGTAGGTATTATTCTTGTTATATGCTACATGTTGTGGGAGTTGCGCACGTATAAGGTGACGGGTGTCCGTGCGTATGCCAGAATTCTTGAGTATGTCCACGTAGATGTTGCGACCAAAAACACTCACGCAAGTGCACGTGATCGTCAAGTAATAGAGTAGTGAGTAGAGTATCGTTCCCATGAAGACTTATGATTAACTGTTGACTGATTCAAACCCAATTTCTGTATCTACCCAAGAGATTGTTCACAAAAGAGAGATGTAATTGTTTTACTACTTAAACTATAAAGAATTAATCTAACTAAAGCAAGTAACCAAACGAATAGCAATTTCGAGTAACAAACTGTAGGAGAGGATATTCTAGGGTCACGGACATAGTTAACAATCGTGTTGTGTTCTTGGCTTAGAATGACTAATCAATTTATCTGGGTTATTGATTGACAGGGTTGATATTACTCATAAGAATCTGTCAAGTTCTTACTTGCCTATTCAAGTCAACTCAATGCCTTTATGTCTATGGAATTAAGATTAACAAGAACGCATTTACAATTCCTGTATTTCAACCAAGCGAGGCAATTGGGTATATGTCTATCCCAATTGCGAATCCGTTCCCCGAGACCCGGGTTCAAGAACTTGCTCTATTTAATTCTATATGCAATCTAAAGTTCCCACTTTTGAGTACAACTAAAGATTCGTAGATAGTATTTCACTGTTAGCTACTCAGCAAAATAATTGAACGCAAAATTAAATAAACAACCCAATATGATAAACCCACTTTGTCAAATTAAACTCCAAACAACAACATTCATGTTTTACCCATGACCCCAGAACAATGGGTCTTAGCCACTCATACTAGTGTTCATCCCAAATAAGTTAAATTTCATCACAAAATAGCAAAAACAAGAGAAGAAAAGAAGAACTTGATGGTCAAAACTCCTCCTTGCCTCTTGCCTCTCTATTTCTTGCACTAAACTATGAAAACCCTTGATGATTTAACCTTGGGCGAGCTTGACTTTATATAGGTTAAATGGGTTCCTCTCCAGATTTCCAATTTTTACCCCTAAATAACATTTTTTCGGACCGGACACGCGCGAGCTCACGCATAACTTTGCGCGTTTCTTCGCGCATGATTCTGCCTCGGCCTTTATTACGCGCGAACTCCTGCGCGCCTTCGCGCGTTTCTTCGCGCAACTGGAGCTTGATTTCGTCCATTTTTTCATCTCGTCCTTGCACGCACTCAACTCCGAGGGGTTGTTCTTGCTCATAAATCATTCCAATATCCTCTTGAAAGCATCATACCGACTCCTCGTCCTGCAATGTATACATATCACAATTAAAGCCTATTTTTCATCAATTAACCATAATATGTCATTGGAATATAATCAAGCGGAAGCATAAACAATAGCTAAATCACCTAGATTTTGCCTATTATCAACACCCCACAGTTAATTCATTGCTAGTCCTCGAGTAATCAACTATACTCTCTAGAGAATCCTTCACTCAACCATTTCCCTTAACGCATTACACCTAGAACAATGTACATGTATTACGCCTAGCAGTGAACAATCCTAGCCTCAAAGTCAACTCTCAAGTGTCATGCAATATTCACACTTCCTCGAAATACTCTACACAGAAGTCAAGACTTGCTTTTCCGTCACGAATCATATGCCCTCACAATTACATCAACAAAAACTGAGTTCAATCCACCACATTCAATTCATATACTCACATATATCAAGGAAATCACTCACTTTCACAAAAGAGGTCACATGCATGCAATTGGTACCATAAGCTTGCCCTTAATGTAAATCTCTACTAATGTAGGCTAGCTCGATCCAAAATCAATTAGGACTTTTTCATGGTTGTAATGTGGGCTAAGGGACGGGTAGGATGTATTTAGGAATAGTGACTCAACCCCTAAGCACTTTAACACATCACATGAGCAATTTTTAGCGCAACTTCTTCAACCCACGTCTCATTCACACACAATATCATCCCACAAATACTCTTCTTCTTTAAGCACTCTATTAATTCATTCCCACTAGCTGGAACAAGACACAATGTAATCATCTTTTTTTTTAATTCTTCTTGTCACTCAATTTCTGCTAGTGGTGTATTCGTTTACAATATAAGTGCACCTTTCATCCTTTTATTGGTTCCACTCAAAATCCACCCCACACTTATTTCCTTCTTACTTCTTTTGGCGCCCTTCTCACAATTGAAGTGCTTTAAGAGGTAAAAGGATCAAAACAATGTCAATTAAGAACAAAAGGGTATATGCTTGTAATGCGGGTGCCAAACAAAAGTCTAAAGACTCAAAAGGGTTAACTAGGGAAAAATTTTATTTGTGATAAGAAATTAAGCTCAAAAAGGTCAAAGAAAGCCTAACATAATTTTTCAAACCGAGCATAACCTAAAATTTCGCTTCACTCACATACCGGGCAAGTTCTAGACACAAGTACAATACATGGACTACACAAAACTCACCACACATGGCATAAGACTCATTCCAGATCAGCTCATCAAGACACTCCATTACGAGCATTCAATTTAGTAACAAACATACAAATTAAGGCACTTCCAGTGAGATTCAACAATTAGGACTAAGCGTTACACTCTAGGGTCTATTGTGTTCAGGTGTGTCAACGTTATGGGTTCCCTTTCAATTTTATAGCTCGTAGCCCATTACCCTAATCTACAAATCAAAAAGAAAACAAAAATAAAAACTACCTATGTCCGGTTCAAGCTAAACCCTTGGAAAAGAACCGCGACTTAAAGAAAAACCAAAGGGAATTGTTACACTACCTAAGAAAAAAAATAAAAAAAATCTTTTTGTTGTTTTCTCTAGACTCACTTCCCTCAAGAAGATCGTCTAAAAGATCCGTCATCAGGAAGAGCCTACAATTTTTTAATTTTTTTTTCTCGACTCAGTCCCTCAAGAACCCCGTCGAAAGGGATCCGTCGCCGGGCCGAGCCATTTATCTAAATTAACAAAAAAAACTACTCCTGCTTAACAAAAACTATCAAGTCAACATGAAACTAACAAAACAACCCAGTAATTTGTACAACTACATACAACATACAATGAAGGAATCCCCCACCACACACTTAAAAAAGAAGACATGTCCCCATGGCTTAAAATTTAAAAGAGCAGTGAGGTAAAGAGACTTCCCTGAAGCTTCGCTCTTGATCGAAAACGGTTTCGGGGTTCACGTTGCACGTACGCCCCAAAGCATATTTCACCAAGTTTGAACACCAAATCACAAAACACATCTACACTAATGGCATAAGATACAACATAAAAAAATCTGAAAGTAGAAAGAGAAAAAGAAAGAAAACTACAACTAGGGCTCATACCTTGTTGAAAATCGTGAGAGAGGGGGATGGGGGCAGGGGTGCTGGAATTTGGTGTTTTTGAAGGAGTTGGGAGAGTTTGGAAGAGGGGATTTGGGTTTTGTTTAATATAAGGGGGGGGGGGTAATTGTGTCTAAAACAAATAACAAATTAAACTACAAAAATAAAAAAAATAAAAAAATAAAAAGAAAAACTAAAACTAAAAAGAAAAATAGAACGCCTGAAAAGTTCCAGGCAGAATGGTCCGCCCAGGCGCACGAACTTGTGCGCGAAGTTTTGGAGCTCGCGCGTTTCTTCGCGCAGTGCTGTTGAGTTCCAGGCAGAATAGTTCGCCCAGGCGCGCGAACTTGTGCACGAAGTGGGCGCGAAGTCGCGCTCGTGGGCATTTATTTTTGCATTTATTTTCACCTGGTTTGCTCCTAGTTGATGGTCCTTTCACCCGCCCTTCGTCGCCTGCATTTGTTAGTAAGTTAAAGCTCAAACTCAAACACTACTACTATCGTTGGGCTGCCTCCCAACCAGCGCCTTATTTAACGTCGTGGCACGACGGTTATAACATTTCAATGGTTTGCCTCCCATCCAGCGCCTGATTTAACGCCGCGGCACGACTCAACATGTTCTCAAGCATCCTTCAAGTCCACTGAGGTCTTGTGACATGCAAAGTCACCACCCCAGTAATGTTTTATCCGTTGACCGTTCACCAAGAAAGTGCCAGTTGAACTCATATCTCTCAACTCCATGGCTCCATGAGGCTTCACGCTTACCACAACAAAAGGGCCCGACCAACGAGATTTAAGCTTTCCGGGGAAAAGATTCAACCTCGAATTGAACAACAGAACTTCTTGCCCTGGCTCGAACTCTTGATGTTGAATATGCTTGTCATGTAACCTCTTAGTCTTCTCTTTATACAATTTGGCATTCTCATATGCATGTAATTGAAACTCCTCGAGCTCATCGAGTTGCAGCAATCTCTTCTCTCCAGCTAAGTCCCCATCCATGTTCAGCTTATTTATTGCCCAATAGGCCTTGTGCTCAAGTTTGACGAGCAAGTGACATGCCTTCCCATACACCAATCTATAAGGAGAAGCACCTATGGGAGTTTTGTATGCTGTTCGATACGCCCACAATGCGTCGTCTAACTTTCTGACCCAATCTTTTCTATTTGCACTCACTGTTTTCTCAAGAATTTGCTTTACCTCTCTGTTTGAAACCTCCACTTGACCACTCGTCTGTGGGTGATAGGCAGTGGAGACCTTATGCTTGACCCCGTACTTTGCAAGGACATTGTTTAACAGTTTGTTGCAGAAGTGCGTACCTCCATCGCTGATCAACACTCTGGGAGTTCCAAAGTGTGTGAATATATGCTTCTTGACAAAGCTTACCACCACCTTTGCATCATTAGAGGGAAGAGTAATGGCCTCCACCCACTTAGACACATAATCAACTGCCACCAAGATGTATCTGTGGCCGTTCGAGTATGGAAAAGTTCACATGAAGTCAATTCCCCAAACATCGAAAAGCTCCACTGCCAGGATGTTTTGCAACGGCATCTCGTGCTTCTTAGTGATCATCCCGGTTCTTTGGCACCTGTCACACATTTTAACAAAGGCGTGTGCATCCCTAAACAATTTTGGCCAATAGAAACCTGATTGTAGCACTTTTTGGGCGGTCCTATCTCCACTGTGATGACCTCCGTATGACGAGGCATGACAACTATGAAGTATGACACTCATCTCCTCCTCAGGAACACATCTCCGCATTAACTGATCTGCACATAGCCTGTATAATAATGGCTCATCCCACATGTAGAGCCTCACATCATGCAAAAACCTTCGTCTATTGTCTGGTGTCAATTCTGGTAGTGTCACCTCACTTGCAATAAAGTTCACATAATCTGCATACCACGGGGGTGTGCTTGAGATGATTGCCAATAACTGCTCATCAGGGAATGTTTCTTTGATTGCACACCCTTCAGCCACATGGTTTCGATTTTCTAACCTGGACAAGTGATCAGCCACTTGGTTCTCTGTTCCTTTGCGATCTCGGATCTCTAAATCAAACTCCTGCAAGAGCAGGACCCACCGAATCAGTCTCGGCTTGGCGTCCTTCTTCTCAAATAGGTATCTCATAGCTGAATGATTTGTGTAGACGATGACTTTGGTCCCCACAAGATATGACCTGAACTTGTCAAATGCCCACACCACTGCAAGCAACTCTTTTTCCGTGACGGTGTAGTTCATCTGAGCTGATTCAGATTTTTGCTCGCATAGTAGATGGAGTGGAATATCTTATTTCTCCTTTGCCCCAAGACAGCACCAACAACCAAGTCGCTCGCATCGCACATCAACTCAAATGGTTGCTCCCAATCCGGAGCAATTATGATTGGTGTAGTAACCAACCTTCCTTTCAGCTCCTCGAATTCCTTCAGACAGGCATCATCAAATTTGAAGGCGACATTTTTCTCAAGCAACCTGCACAAGGGAGAGGAAATTTTTGAGAAATCTTTAATGAAACGACGATAAAAACCTGCATGGCCCAAAAAACTGCGAATGCCTTTGACAGATATCGGTGGAGGCAATTTTTCAATCGCTTCCACCTTTGCCTTGTCCACCTGCAAACCATATTTGGACACCTTGTACCCCAGGACTATACCTTCACGTACCATGAAATGGCACTTTTCCCAATTTAGCACCAATTTAGTTTCTTCACACCTAGCAATTCACACCTTGTACCCCAGGACTATACCTTCACGTACCATGAAATGGCACTTTTCCCAATTTAGCACCAAGTTAGTTTCTTCACACCTAGCAAGTACTTTATCAAGGTTCATCAAGCAGTTATCAAAAGAACATCCAAACACAGAAAAATCGTCCATGAACACTTCCAGAAACCTCTCAACCATGTCAGTAAAAATGGCCATCATACACCTTTGAAAAGTCGCAGGTGCATTACAAAGACCAAAGGGCATTCGCTTGAACGCATATGTGCCATAAGGACACGTAAAAGTGGTATTCTCTTGGTTCTCTGGGCTATAACAATCTGATTATACCCGAGTAACCATCTAAGAAGCAGTAGTACTCCTGGCCAGCTAATCTATCAAGAATTTGGTCAATAAAGGGGAGTGGAAAGTGGTCCTTCCGGGTGGCATTGTTCAATTTTCTATAATCAATTCAAATTCTCCACTCAGTGACAGTTCTTGTAGGTATTAAATCATTATTCTCATTAACTACTACAGTCATCCCCCCTTTCTTGGGTACACATTGGACGGGGCTTACCCATTTGCTGTCTGAGATAGGAAATACAATACTTGCATCGAGCCACTTAATCACTTCTTTTCTTACCACCTCTTTCATGATTGGATTGAGTCGGCGTTGTTGCTCTACACTGGGCTTGTGTCTGTCCTCCATGAGGATTTTGTGCATGTAGAAGGCTGGACTAATTCCCTTAATGTCAGACATAGTCCACCCAAGTGCTCGCTTGTGCTCACGTAGCACTCTCAACAACTTTTCTTCCTTCAATTTAGACAAGTCAGACAAGACAATAACAATAAAGTGTCAGAGTCACCCAAATAAGCATATTACAGGTGAGGTGGAAGGGGTTTAAGTTCCAATTTTGGGTCTTCCTCAATTGACGGCTTTGGAGGAGGCCCCTCTGGTCTATTCAAAGGCTCGAAGGGGTGCGTCCCTTGTAGGTACGCACAAGATGTATCGAGGATGTGCATCATCTCCTCAACCTCTTCATCAACCCCCAGGCTATCAAGAAACATAAGTGTTTTCTCTAGAGAATCGTCTAGATATACACTCGGATAATGAATCTGCTCATCGGCCTCAACAACAGATATCATCGAGAGCTCCTCATAGTGGCGGGGAAGTTGGATTGCTCTATAGACATTAAAAACTGCTTCCTCATCATCTACCCTCTAAATCATCTTTCCCTCTCTCACTTTGATAATTGCATCACCAGTAGCTAAGAGAGGTCGCCCCAATATGATTGGAACCAGTTCGTCAGCCTCATAATCGAGGATAATGAAATCAGCAGGGAAGATGAATTTCCCAACCTGCAGCAACACATCTTCAATCACCCCTTCAGGGTGTGCTATCGATCTGTCAGCCAGCTGTAACAGCATAGTAGTGGGCCTTGGAGCTCCCAAGCCTAGTTGGTTGAACAAGGACAGGGGCATTAGATTTATGCTCGCCCCCAAATCGCAAATAGCACGACCCACATCAATATTGCCAATGCGCACAGGAATCGTGAAGCTGCCAGGATCCTTAAGCTTTTGAGAGAGCTTATTTTGGACCCTTGAAGTGCACTACTCAGTAAGTGCCACTGTCTCAAATTCAGTTAATCTTCTCTTGTGAGCCACTATATCTTTTATGTATTTTGCACACTTTGGAATTTCACAAAGCACATCAACAAGTGGGATGTTCAATTGAACCTGGCTCAACATAGAGAGGAATTTTGTGAACATGCGATCATCATTCTTTTTCAGCAATCTCTGAGGAAAGGTGGTGGTGGTCTTGGGGCCTCCACTGGCTCTGAAATTTTAGCAGCATTCTTTGGCTCTTGAGTCACTTTAGCGATCAACTCTCCCTCAGGTATGGTCTTGTCTTTCTTTTTCTTTGGCACTTCCTCTAGCTCCCTCCCGTTTCTAAGTGTAATTGCATTCACTTGAGGGTTCTTTTCTGTATCACTTGGGAGGGCGCCTGCAGGTCTAGTGTTTTGATTTGTTGCTAACTGCCCCATTTGCCTTTCAAGATTTCTGAAGTCGGTCCTGAGTTGCCGATTGTCAATCAACAACTTCTTTAGCAGATCATTGGTACTTTCTTCCATTTGTTGGGATGGTCTCTGAGGCTGATTGAAATTCCCTTGGGGTCTATGCTGATTCTGATTCTGCTGATTTCCACCCCATGAGAAGTTGGTATGATTCCTCCAATTTGGATTGTAAGAATTCTCATATTGTGCATGCTGATTCGGTGGACCTCTGTTCTGTTGCCCCACATAATAGATGGATTCTGGATTCGTGGGGCACATATCACTCATATGACTGTCGCCACAGAGTTCGTAGCAAATAGTCATTTGTTGTATGTGTTGCACTGTCTGTGGTTGCTGCATTGTCATCCTAGTCATCTGATTGGTCAGCTTTGCAATATCGGCTCTCATGGCTGACGCTTCATCTAACTCAAGTAACCCAGCTGATTTTTGCGTAACTGCCTTTTGTGAATCACCCTCACCTTGCCAGTTATTATCATTAGGAGTGGAGTTATTCAGCAAGATTTGGATTTCACTGTACGGTCTGGCCATGCAACTACCCCCACAAGCTGAATCAAGATTCATCTTTGAAGCATCATCTAACCCATCGACAAAAGTGTGACCCAATACCTCGTCCGTCTGGCAATGATGAGGACACTCTCTGAGCATCTTCTTGTACCTTTCCCATGATTGATGCAGTGTCTCGCTAGCTCGTTGTTAAAACCCAAGAATTTGACTCCTCAATACCTTTGTTTTCTTAGTGGGGAAAAACTTGATTAAGAATTTCCTCGCCAGATCATCCCAAGTGCGGATTGAATTTGCTGGGTCTTTATTCAACCACTCCTTAGCTTCCCCAATCAGTGAAAAGGGAAAAGTGTCAGCCTGACATAGTCCTTGGAAACGTTCGGATAGTTGTAGGTATCCGTAATTTCCAAGAAATTCTGAATGTGCTTCTGCGGATCTTCATGAGGTAAACCCACAAACAGCCCTGTGGATTGGATCAGCTGCACCATGTATTGTTTCAGCTCAAAGTGCCCAGTGATGTCAGGCTTCACAATAGTCTGAGTCATATTAGCCAGACTGGGCCTTGCGGCTTTAATCACCGCGTTTTCCTCATTACCTGCCATCTTAATTGGTTGTGGTTGAACTACGACGTCCAACTCTCTTTAAATTCTGGTTCTAGCGTCCACCTCCCTCCTCAATCTGTGAAGTGTTTGTTCAATTTCGGGATTGTGAGGAAGGAGATTGTTTGCGCTTCTACTTCTTCGCATTCAATAGAAACTCATGTATTAGCACAAACAAAGTGAACTGAGAGTTAAAACTCGAATAAATAAATAATAAAAGCTCAATTCAGTCAAGTAGCTAATTTCTAAGTCCCCGGCAACGGCGCCAAAAACTTGTTGCGACCAAAAACACTCACGCAAGTGCACGTGATCGTCAAGTAATAGAGTAGTGAGTAGAGTATCGTTCCCACGAAGACTTATGATTAACTATTGACTGATTCAAACCCAATTTCTGTATCTACCCAAGAGATTGTTCACAAAAGAGAGATGTAATTGTTTTACTACTTAAACTATAAAGAATTAATCTAACTAAAGCAAGTAACCAAACGAATAGCAATTTCGAGTAACAAACAGTAGGAGAGTATTTTCCAGGGTCACGAGCATAGTTAACAATCGTGTTGTGTTCTTGGCTTAGAATGACTAATCAATTTATCTGGGTTATTGATTGACAGGGTTGATATTACTCATAAGAATCTGTCGAGTTCTTACTCGCCTATTCAAGTCAACTCAATGCCTATATGTCTATGGAATTAAGATTAACAAGAACGCATTTACAATTCATGTATTTCAACCAAGCGAGGCAATTGGGTATATGTCTATCCCAATTGCGAATCCGTTCCCCGAGACCCGGGTTCAAGAACTTGCTCTATTTAATTCTATATGCAATCTAAAGTTCCCACTTTCGAGTTTAACTAAAGATTTGTAGATAGTATTTCACTGTTAGCTACTCAGCAAAATAATTGAACGCAGAATTAAATAAACAACCCAATATGATAAACCCACTTTGTCAAATTAAACTCCAAACAACAACATTCATGTTTTACCCATGACCCCAGAACAATGGGTCTTAGCCACTCATACTAGTGTTTATCCCAAATAAGTTCAATTTCATCAAAAAAGAGCAAAAACAAGAGAAGAAAAGAAGAACTTGATGGTCAAAACTCCTCCTTGCCTCTTGCCTCTCTATTTCTTGTTCTAAACTATGAGAACCCTTGATGATTTAACCTTGGGCGAGCTTGACTTTATATAGGTTAAGTGGGTTTCTCTCCAGATTTCTAATTTTACCCCTAAATAACGTTTTTCTGGACCGAACACGCGCGAGCTCGCGCATAACTTCGCGCATTTCTTTGCGCATGATTCTGCCTCGGCCTTTCTTACGCGCGAACTCCTGCGCGCATAACTTCGCGCACCTGGAGCTTGATTTTTTCCATTTTTCATCTCGTCCTTGCGCGCACTCAACTCCGAGGGGTTGTTCTTGCTCATAAATCATTCCAATATCCTCTTGAAAGCATCATACATGCTCCTCATCCTGCAATGTATACATACCACAACTAAAGCCTATTTTTCATCAATTAACCATAATATGTCATTGGAATATAATCAAGCGGAAGCATAAACAATAGCTAAATCACCTAGATTTCGCCTATTATCAGTATACTAGGATGCACACCATGCTTTATTTGTACTAGTTGAGTTATTATATCCTTCTTAGTTATTTTATTTCGCGTTACGACTTGAGACTAGGCTTGCGCAAAGTGATAGACTCGCTATTGTAGAGATTTGACAAGCTACTTGATTAGCTGCAGAATAATTGTGCTTCCCTTACAAATTTCTCTCGCGTAATGCGTTTTCATCTAAAAGTTTCCTTACATTTTATAACTCACATATATATATTCGTGAGTGGGGTGAAGAACCCGTTAACACTTCTTATTCTTTAGAAATCGGGCCGTTCACCTTGGTAGAATCATGCGTGATATTTGACAATAAGCCAGTGTATCTGTGTGTTTTCTTGATTTGAGTTGTGACGACCTATCTAGTGGGAACCATTTTATATATACTCCGATTGAGGAGGTAATCAATAAATGAGAGCTTGTATTTACTGTTCAGAGGAGAGTTGTACCACGTACTTATATTTGCTTACATTGTTCTATGCCTCATACTTGTTTACTTTCTACTGTACTCAATTTATTTTGGACCACTAGTAAGTGTTGATGTCGACCCCTCGTTACTACTGTACTCAATTTATTTTGGACCACTAGTAAGTGTTGATGTCGACCCCTCGTTACTACTTCTCCGGGGTTAGTCTAGATACTTACTAGATACGTTTTGATTTACGTATTCATGTTATACTTCTTCACTTATTGTGCAGGTATATATTTCTGGTGGTCTTTTATGCAAAAAGTCGTAGTTATTAGGGGGACTTTACAGTGAGCTGCATCTCATTATACGATCTGCAACATACGGAGTCTCCATCAGATTTATTTACATCTTCCTATCTAACTTGTATTCTAAACAGATGTTGTATTATTATTATTATACCGTCTAGTAGATGCTTATGCACCTGTGACACCAAATTTTGGGATGTTCTAGAATTGTTATGGATCGTTTTACATTGATACAGTTTTACTTATTATTTTAAATTAAACTGTAAGTAACTATGATTTATTTTAGTGCACTGACTCTCTATCTAAATAAGATTCATGATTTTAAAAAAAAAAATGAATAATTAATTATTCTCTTGCCTAACGGCAACATTGGGTGCTATTACAGCCTATAGTGAATTTGGTTCATGACAGGACAACATGGTATCAGAGCGTTAAGTTTTCTTAGGTCTCACAAGTCATGAGCAAATCTAGTAGATTCTTGTGAATCGGTATGGAGAGATCTTTACTTATCTTCAAGAGACTACATAGTTGTTGGGAGCACTTCCCTTCTTGATTCCTCGTCGTGCAATTTGATTTCATTGAAACTTATGCTTTCGTTTCCTTTCTATTCATTCTTATACGATGTGAAGTACTTGTTATCAACTAGGCACCAATGAGTCGTGAAGATGTTATAGATGCAGTGCGGAATGCTTTTTCCTGCAGATGCAATCAGATCATTATCGTCATCATGTGGAGGAGTATTCTATCATTTCAGCCCAGTGTTGGAATTGCCTACGGTCGAGATTTGACATATCAAAATTTGGTGAAAGTCTTATTGATATTGTGGTATCACATTCCTTGATTGAACGCATTGGGCCTCATCAGCATATTGGTCTTCATTTATTTGCCTCTGGGCTCGGTGTTGTGTGTTGGAACCTAAGAGAAAGTTATCCGAGATGGTTATGTGCTGAGACAACATGATCGAATCGGTGTTTCCAGTGTTGATGGTTCAAAGAAAATTTTGCCTAGGAAATTTTGAACGTGGCGGGAAGGGTTTGATAACATATTGTTGGAACTTCAGGCAATGTTAAATAAATGAAGGGATTCTTATGGATGGTGGATCAGTATGGACCTAGGGAGGTTAGTTGATTTCCTGATGGATGCAACAATAGCAATGAAGCTAGAGGTGGTCGAGATAAGGGTGAACATGTGGGCTACCTCCTGTGAGCAGGTTGGCACTAGCGTTATTTTTTATGAGCTTCATACGAAGAGTTCTACTTTCTGCTCAACATGGGATGCATGTATTGCGAGGTGAGCTTGGATTGCTTGAAGAAGATGGTACGACGGTTAGTAGGTCGAGTGTACGATTGTGGGGGATAATTCGGGATCTGTTATGATTAGTCCAACAAGAAATTATGAGAAATTTGGCTAAGTAATGATGTGGGATCATGGTAACTGGGGGGGAAAGGTCGTTTTGGGGTCTGGATCTATGTGGTTGTAGCGTAAATCTAAGTGGGGGAGCCCACCGTCTTTAAGTGAGTCACGTGGTGGTGTGCTTTTGTAGTTTATGGTTATCGATGCATTGGGGGATTAGTTTTGACTAAGAGGAATTTGATGTACATTTGTTACATTTCACCTTATCCATTCAGGTACAAGTGTTGGGGATGACTCGGAATTTATGCTTTTTGTGGATGTGATATACAAGGAAAAGAATTCATTCGGTTGCATCTTTGGAGGTGTTCATGTGCTAGCAGAGCACTAGAATTTGGTTATATATTTGGAACCAGGTTAGAGTGGGCGACTCTCAACAATGGTTACAATAGGTTTGAGAATTAAAGTGCGGTGTTCAAAGATTTTGATTTCGTTATATGGCTGAGGACTGGGTTTTGCAGCAAAGTGAGAAGAACACTTGGGGAATTTCTATGTTATCCATCGTGTCTACGGTGCTGTGCTAGAGAAATGGGAGAAACAACTTCAGATTCCCAGAAGATCTAATCATCAGAGGCATATCAGTTAGAGATACTATTGAGTTTATGAAGAGGGTATAAAATGGCTTGTGGATGTTACAAACGGCGTGGTCTCGTGATCTGGGTCGCTCAGGATAAGTGTTATTTGAGGTATGTTATGTGTTTGAATGGAGTTATTATTATTTCGAAGGCAAGTTAAGAGTAAATTTGGAAGAATATGGGTCAGTTAGTGATGGTTTGAATTGGCATGGTCATGGAAATGATCAATTCCTTCGGTATGTTAAGCTATACTAGTGTTTCGTGGCTGTACGTGCGGTGAGCGATATAGAAATTGGAGATTGAGGATCATGGTTGCGAATGTCACGAGCTCGGAGAAACACGAGAAGATTTTAGATGTTCGGAATATGCTGATATTATTTTCGGGCAACTAGAGGATGGTCTGTTGTCACAACCCAAATCAGAGGGTCGCAACAGGCACATGGTGCCTTACTTAACCGAGTACCAAAGTAACGTATCTTTCTTATCACACCGTCATGAGTAAATGGGCCAAAAGGGTTGTCATGAGATAACTAGAATATAATATAAGAGAATACTAGATATAGGATAACCCAATATGATAAAGAAACTTATACTTGTGACGTACGGGCTTATAAGGCCAACATGAACATTTGTATACTCAAAACATAGCACGACAAGACCATACAAGTATTCATATACATGATATCTGTCTACAAGTCTCTAAGAGTACATAAACGCCATATAGGTCTGAAGAGGGCCCCTCCATACAAATCAATACATGTCCAAATCATACTAACAACACCTTCTGCTGAGCTGATAGCCTACAAGGAGGACTTTCAACCTGTCTATCAGGACCTGCGGGCATGAAAAGTAGTGTCTCAAGGCAAAAGGGACGTCAGTACAAATAAAGTACCGAGTATGCAAGGCATGAAAAGTAGTATATATAAGACATAAAAGAAACATGGAGTAAAAGACTCAACCTGTAGGTCTGAATAGCTCTGTGTAACATGAAACATTTATAATGTCATGCATATATGTATAAATGGCATATCATGCATAGGTATATGCGTACATAACATCATCAAGCCTCTAAGGGCATCCATCATATCATCTCGGCCAATGTGGGCAAAATCATCAATCTATACCAACTAACAGGTGTTGGTGCATATATAACGCCATAATCTTTCCCCATACCCCTTATACATATACTATACGCGTATATAACGTCATCTGGTCATGGATCAATATACATGTATGAATGAATGCAATTCATAATGAAGTAAGTCAATAAAATCTCTCAGAATATCATGAGACCCATGAATAGACGATATAATAGTAGGACATAGACAACTAGCATGCCAACCCTATAACAAAGAAATACATGTACAACTTAGATGACGCTAGTACATCATGTATCTCAAACGATAACCTGATTCTAAAATAAAGCGGGCAACCCTGCCCCCTGATTTTACTGCTCCCTCAAGCCTACTATAGGTGAGACAACAACACAATACAACTAGCAACTCAAAAATGACCTAACAACAATTCGGGACCCTTAATACAACAGAAAACCCAACATACCATAACACACTCAATCAACAAGTTATCAATTAGCCTAACATTTCAATGACGAGAGACAAGCCCACTACCCGACCACATGTGGTGTTTCTCCACACAATATACCCTTCTAAACTCCATAAATCAACAGCATGGTAGGCCAACACGAGTGGACTAAAAAACAGTCCACTAAAAGGGAAATAAATTGAACTCACGGCTTCCAATCACCATCCCATGAGTTCTAACTATTAGCAAACGAATTTATCAACCTTCCTTGATATTTTAAAGCTTAAATAAAAAAGTAGCTATTTTCTTGACTATGAAGTACCTTCCAAAAATCAAACTAAAAAAAAAGAGGCGATATAGTGTAGGGATCGTTCTAATGTTATCGCTTCTTGATTTTGTACCAAGTATGTTAATTTTCTTTGAAACCCTTGTAGAGAGATTAAGGTAAGTTTATAGGGGTTATGTGGTCGTGTTGTATGAAAAAAAATGAAGAGAAATCAGATTTAAAACCTATATATATATATATATATATATATATATATATATAAGTCAAAGAGGTGCTAGCTTGGTACCCTAGTATTGCCCTTCTTCCAACGCTTATATCTTTTTATCCGGATGTCATATGAGAAACAATTAAGAGCATAGGAAACTACATTCTAAGACCTTCAATTTGGTATATAATATGTCCCAAAAATACCTCATATAACACACAAAAAGTATTGCTCAAAAAGCTTCAGTGACACACCTACTTGTCACATACATAGTCTATGTAGTCTCGCGAAACTGCAAATATATCTCTACTACAATGCCGTATCGACAAATGGTTTAATGCGTTAGAAACTAAACTCGTAGATATTCAATTTGATGTGTAAATCATCTCATAATTCCATGTATATTGGGAGAAGCGCTCGGCTATATTTGACCAAATATTTAGTACATTTATGAATGTAACTTATAATGACCTTTGCCAACTTTTGTTCCACAACTCGCTTGACTTCTGCGTAACACACGACTATCATAATCCTAAAATAACTAATAACATAACCTCCTTATCACATTAAGAACCCTAGTCTCACCCCACAATGCATGTTATAACATTTCAAACTTATCGACTTTCAACGAAACTTATTTTTCGTTTAGCTTCTAAGCTTTCCAACCCTCTTGGTACTTGTTATTCATGATCTTAGAAATTTGTAACATTCAAGGTAACATGATTAACTTACTTTATGTACTTTCAAAGACGATCTCATTTCTGAACTTACATCAATTGACTTACGAATACTTTCACGTACGAAGATATGGGGTTTAACATCATTCTACCCTTTGGAATATTCATCCTCTAATGTTGATTGATGCGCTCATCAGTCTAATAACCCATAGCTCTAACGAATATTTTAATATTGTCCTTGCTATCTCGGAAATTTTTCTATGAATAAATCCCAAGGCCATGGCATTTCCACCTTAGGTCTCTTTCTCACACCACATCTGAATTCTTCCAATCTCGTAACTGTTGCTACCTTTTGTCATGCAGCCTGTACGTTTTTGTCCTTGTGTGTGAGCCTATGCAACTCTTCTCTGCTTTTTCCTCCAGCTTTTAGCCAATCTCTAGGCCTCACTTTGGGAACATATACAAAACATTGACAAGATGTCCCTCTGGGCATCTATAGCTGTACTGAAATTCTTCGCTCGGTACTTTTTCGAACTTACGACAATTAATATATCTTGTTTCATAGCCTTGGTTATCTATGCTTATTTCTTTACTACAATTAGGTAAGTCATAATATACCATAACTCGTACTTCAATTTATTATTACCAAGGTCTGCTACCCCACTCTAGGTTACTCTCTCGATGTTTATCCTATATGTATAAATCTATGTCGTTTAATGCTTCCTCATTACTGTTCATCTTAATAATGACAACCTAATCTCATCTCATACTTTGTAACGTTTATCCATCCATTATTGATTCACCTTAATGTTGATCTATAATCTGCCATTGATAACTTGAACCCTCTTACGTAATACATTGTCACTAGGGCTCACATTGTATATGGTAACACTTGATGTGATTTTCCTGATCCACCTAGGGATGATACTATACTTCAATAATCGTATTTCATAGCATCCCAATATGATTCATCTTATAGGGGTATTTTAGTATCTTGCAATTCACGAAATCTCCTCTTTGAATCATTACTCAATCGAATGCCTAAACATCATCCTCTTATCATTTATCACAATTACACCCTTACGTTACTACCAGGGCAGCATTCCATCTCTTCTAAATGCTCCTAGTTTTAAACTCCTTTGAGTTCATTCAGACTATAATGAGCTTTGTATAATTTACGAAATCCATCAACTCTCTTGTTTTGATGGGTTTAATCCTAAGGCCTTACCTATTCTTGTCACCTTCTCACTCGCCTTTTCTTATCGTTACTCATATCTACCTAAAAGCCTTGTCACTCTACATACTTTAGCTTGTGACCTACACATATCTATTTATACTACTCGCAACATTCCTTTTAACTTGCTAGCCTTGTAGATTTCCTTTCGTGACTTCTTAGTTGTCTTTAAATGTAAGCAATTACTTTTCCTACTCGTTCTACCACTTGCTGCATGGATACTTGGCTTATCTTAATGCCCACGAATACTGGAATTCCATGTAACTCATATGATCGCAAATACCAATTTTGACTTCCTATTCATTAGTCACGATAGACGACACTCTTATGGAGTGCATATAATATTGTAGTGAGACTGTTGTTACAAGATCATTTCTTCTTCAAGTTACTATGCTTAGGTTGAAGCTTTTTTCCTTATTTCCTCAGCTAGTCTTTCATTGTAGCACTTAGGGGACCATCTAACTCCTCTAAAGCTGCGAGCTTATTACATCGTACACCCAAAGGAGATTTTTTATGTTCTTACTCGCCTATAATTATCCTTAGTTATTTAGCTCTGTGCCCTTGTTCTCGTAGGGTTATTTCTTAACTGAAATTTTGATTGTCTCCCTAGTGGAACTTTTTTTATTTCCGTAACACTTACATGGCACCTTTAACAACCCCAACTCCTGTCTGAAATTTATCAAGGATTACGATCTCATATCTGCGAGAATGAATTCCCTATGCTGGTGTTCATTACATTTATCTTCCACGATATGTTGATTTATATGTATCCTCTTGTCTAGCCATAACTAGGCTATTCGTTAATCAACTACTAACTACTCGTTGGTCCATTCTCATATTTATATTTCGCGTAATCTCTCTTAGGATATGTCCTTTGTCTTAACTTACCTCTCGCACTGGCCCCTCATGTATCAAGTGTCCATTCGCACTTATTTATCAATAACATCCTGGACGGGAACTCTTACTGCCTCTCCCCTGCGTCGTGCTTGCATAATGTTCTAGAGTCACGACATATCTATAGGATCTGAATAAATACATCCTCATCCATTTCGTATTTTTACCACATTTTTCCTTTACCATTCCATTGTTACCTGAACCACATAACTCCAACTTAATACCACATCACACCATCTTCCCCCCTTTAGGGGAGTACTAAGATTTAGTGCTATGACGTTCTACCTATAGATGTTTTACCATTTCATATTTAGCATCTTTTCACATCATCAATGACCCTTACTCGCCTTACGGTAACCCTAATGTACCAAGGATAGCAAAATTTCTTACTCACAAGGGTTACACCTAGTGTAACTGGCACACTTAGTTCCTTAAGCTTAACTCTGCTCACACTGCTTGCTTTAATGAAGCGTCTTCCTTAATGACCTTTAAAGGTTATCTTGTGTTGTCCATCCTATTTCTCTGAAATTGTCATGATGTCGAATATTATCAAATCCATCGGTCCCTAATTCATGTTCAGTTTATCTTGTTCACTAGGCCACACAAATTTTTGTTTTTCTATGGGTCTAACTTTTCCTTTTGGTAATCACGTTGGAGACACCTACTCATTTCTCGAAATGAGGATATGACTTTATGACTTATACTATTTTATTGTCTCAAGGCCAGTAACCTCTTGTCTTTTCCTTCACTTGACTATAGACTTTGTAATCCTGTCATAATTTTAGTTACCGTAATCATCCATTTATCACATCTCACTCATAATGCTTTATTTACTCTCTTCTTATTCTCCTGCTAATATTTTTGTCTATCACTTTATTCTGAAAACTTCAACAAAATATTCTTTCACTTTTAGCTCCCCTTGCTTCATCTCACTGGCTCTTCGAGATGACTTTCACTCTCTCTTTTTTACTAGAGACGGGAGCTGTACTAAGATAAATACTTATCCCTTCTAGGATTCCACTGCCTATCTTTTGAAATTTCTGAACATTCTAGTATTTATAATTGAGTGTACTATTCTAGAGTGCACCATCTAGGTGTCTCACAAGGAGATCTATTACCACATTTGAACTATCGTACAAACATATTAGCTAATGATAACAATCCATTCACCATTTTGGGTTACTCTAACCTCAGCTGGATCCTGATATATCATCTTTCTCTTAAACTATATATGTTAGCTCCCATAGGGCATAACTGAGATGGGTGTTGCCAATTGCACATACCTCTGTTATTGTTGAAGGTAGCTCAGAATACTTTTATTTCTATGCCTGAATTGTAAATACTGATAATCTTCACTAACTAGGTACCTCGTACCCTTCTTTACCTTGCTTTTTTTACTTGTTGAAACTTGTATCTACCTTCTGATTCTTTTATTTTCTGTTTACCATATGGATGGATAGATATTCATGCCTTAGGGATCCTTATCAAGAATCTTATATGTCTTATTACACATATGATCTGCTGAACACCTCACATTTACTCATCATAAGCATAATGCAAAATTGAGTTCCTCTGACTAAACTCTTCCACAACCATATTTAATCTCTTACCAACTGTCTTTGTGAATGTAGGTATCATTGTATTACGAATAAAGTAGAATTTAAGAGTTTGAATTCTTACAACTAAGCTCCACCACACAATCTAGAGTAAAAGAAAAAAGAGTGATAGTCCTAAATGCCATGTAGCCTCTTGCTTAAAAGTGTGGCTCCTAACACACCCATAAGCAAGACTGTACTAGACACGACTTGTAGACTCCCTAGGATAGAACTACTCTGATACCACTTTTGACACGACCCAAATTGGAGGTCCGCAACGACACCTGATTCCTTACTCAATCGAGTACCAACGAAACGTATATTTCTTATCATATTTTCATAGGTAAATGGGTCGGAAGGGTCGTCATGAGATAACTAGAATGAAATATAAGGAAATACTAGAAATAGGACGACCTAACATAATGTATAAACTTATACTTGTGACATACAGGCGTATAAGGCAGACATGATCATTTCCATACAAGTATCCATATACATGATATCTATCTATAAGCCTCTAAGAGTACATAAACGTCATGTAGGTCGGGAAAGGGTGCCGCCATACCAATTAATACATGTACAAATCATACTGACCAAATAGGATACTCCGGAGCAAGTGGAGTGCAACAACACCTTCCACTGAGCTGATAGCCTAGTAGGAGGACTGTTAACCTATCTATCGGGACTTGCGAGCATGAAACGCAGCGTCCCCAGGCAAAAGGGCCGTCACTACAAATAAAGTACCAAGTATGTAAGGCATGAAAAACAATATATATAAGACATGAAAGAAACATGGAGCAAAGGACTCAACCTGTAAGTCTGAACAGCTCTGTGAATCATGAAACATTTATAACGTCATGCATATATGTATGAATGTTAAATCATGTATAGTTATATGCATACATAACATCATCAAGCCTATGAGGGCATCCTATCATATCATCTTGACCTTTGTGGGCAAAATCATAGGCAAAACCATCAACGTATACTAGCTGATCAGGTGGTGGTTCGTATATAACGCCATAACCTTTCCCCAAACCCCATATGCATATACTATACACATATATTACTTCATCTAGTCATGGGTCAATATACATGTATAAATTAATGTAATGCATAATGAAGTAAGTCAATAAGATCTCTCAGAATGTCATGATACCCATAAACAATCGATATGATAGTAGAACATATAGTGTTACACCCTATATCTTCGTAGGTGAGAGTATTCATAAGTCAATTGATGTAAACTCATAAATGAGATCGTATTAAAAATTACATAAAGTAAGTTAATCATGTTACCTTGGACGTTACAAATCTTTAAGATCCTGAATAACAAGTACCAAGAGGGTTGGAAAGCTTAGAAGCTAAAACGAAAAATGAGTTTCGTCGAAATTCGATAAGTTTGGAATGTTATAACATGCACTTTGGGGGTAGACTAGGGTTCTTAACGTGATATGGAATTTATGTTATCATTTATTTAAGGCTTACTATAGTTGTGTGTTACATTTTAAAGTCAAGCGAGTTGTAGAATAAAAGTTGGCAATGGTCATCACAAGTTACATTCATAAATGTGCTAAATATTAGGTCAAATGTAACAGAGCTTTTCTCCCAATACACTTGGAATTACGGGATGATACACTTACCAAATTGAATATCTATGATTCTAGTTTCTAACACATTAAACCGTTTTTCAATATGACATCGAAGTAGAGAAATAGTTGCAGTGTCCCGAGACTGCACAGTCTACATAGGTGACAAGTAGGTGTGGCACTGAAGCTTTTGGAGACATACATTTTGTGAGTTATATGAGATATTTTTGGAAC